>NW_004525094.1:151920-154487 GCF_000260255.1 Octodon degus
TGGTGACGCCAACATATCCCCTGTCTGAATCTGCCTTGCCCTGATTGGTTTACGTGTTACATATATACTCGCGCCTCCCTGATCCGGAGGAAGCACAAGTAGTGAGCCGCGGCTGAGTGGACGTGTAGAGGCTTCGGTTGCTGTGAACGGGAACAATAAAGAGCTTGGATTGCAGTGCCGGTGTTGTGTGCTCTCGTTCAATGGAGAGCACGCAACAATTTGCCACTCCTTTTACCGAGTGGAACTGTGAAGTACTTTAGTTACAAAAGTGAAGTTTTAGCCAGATTTTTGTTTTGCGCAGTATACAGGAACAGGCATTGGATTGCCCTGCTTTGCAAAGAAGCTGGAGCTTAACTGGATCTTCTTCATTAAGAATTCACACTTAGAAACAGAAATAATGCAGAAGAAACAAGCAGCTCTCTCAGGGCACTGGAGTCTAGAAACGTGTTTGTGGATCTTTGCCCTTAGCAATGAATGGGAGAGAGAACTAACTTATTCAGTATCTCTGCACCTCCAGATGGAAAGTCACAATCTTCATGGATGCTTTCCTTAGGAGACTGAATGATTTGCCACTCTTTTTATGGCGTGGCACTGTGAAGTACTTTAGTTACAAAGAGTGACGTTTTAGCCAGAGTTCCGTGTTGCGCTGTGTACAGGAACAGGAATCGGTGTGCCCTGCTTCCCAAAGAAGCTGGAGCTTAGCTGGCTCTTCTGCATTAAGAACTCACTCTTAAAAACACAAATCATGCAGAAGAAACAAGCTGCTCTCCTCAGGGCACTGGAGCCTAGAAACATGTTTGTGGCTATTTGCCCATAGGAATGAATGGGAGAGAGAACAAACTACTGCAATTTCTGTACCTCCAGGTGGATAGTCACAAACTTCACGGATGCTTTCTCTTAGGAGACTGAATAATTTGCTACTCTTTTTACAGCGCGGAAATGTGAACTACTTCAGTTACAAAAGTGTCGATTTAGCCAGAGTTCTGTGTTGCACTGTATACAGGAACAGGCATTGGAGTGAATTGCTTCCCAAAGAAGCTGGAGCTTAGCTGGTCTTCTGCATTAAGAACTCACACTTAGAAACACAAATCATGCAGAAGAAACAAGAAGCTCTCCTCAGGGCACTGGATTCTAGAAAAGTGTTTGTGGATCTTTGCCCATAGGAATGAATGACAGAGAGAACAAACTTCTTCAGTTTCTCTGCACCTCCCGGTGGAAAGTCACAAACTTCACGGATGCTTTCTCTTAGGAGACTGAATGATTTGCTACTCTTTTCCAGTGCGGATCAGTGAAGTACTTTAGTTACAAAAGTGACATTTTAGCCAGTGTTCTGTGTTGCGATGTGTACAGGAACAGGCATGGGAGTGCCCTGCTTCCCAAAAAAGCTGGAGCTTAGCAGGCTCTTCCGCATTAAGAACTCACACTTAGAAACAGAAATCATGCAGTAAAAACAAGTAGCTCTCCTCAGGGCACTGGATTCTAAAATGTGTTTGTGAATCTTTGCCCATTGGAATGAATGGGAGAGAGAACAAACTTCTGCAGGTTCTCTGCACCTCCAGATGGAAAGTCAGAAACTTCACGAATGCTTTCAGTTAGGAGACAGAATGATTTGCCACTCTTTTCACAGCGCGAAAATGTGAACTACCTTAGTTACAAAAGTGACTTTTTATCCAGAGTTCTGTGTTGCGGTGTATGCAACAATAGGCATGGGTGTGCCACGCTTCCCAAAGAAGCTGGACATTAGCTTGCTCTTCTGCATTAAGAACTCACACTTAGAAGCACAAATTGTGCAGAAGATACAAGAAGCTCTCCTCAGGGCACTGGAGTATAGAAACATGTTTGTGGCTCTTTGCCAAAAGGAATGAATGGGAGAGAGAACAAACTTCTGCAGTTTCTCTGCACCGGCAGGTGGAAAGTCACAAATTTTATGGATGCTTTCTCTTAGGAGACTGAATGATTTGCCACTATTTTCACAGTGTGGAAGTGTGAAGTACTTTAGTTACAAAACTGACGTTTTAGCCAGAGTTCTGCGTTGCGCTTTATACAGGAACAGTCAATGGAGTGCCCTGCTTCCCAAAGAAGCTGGAGCTTAGCTGGCTCTTCTGCATTAAGAACTCACACTTAGAATCAGAAATCATGCAGTAGAAACAAGCAGGACTCCTGAAGGCACTGCAGTCTAGAAACGTGTTTGTGGACCTTTGCCCTTAGGAATGAAGGAGACAGTGATCAAACTTCTTCAGTTTCTCTGCACCTCGAGGTGGAAAGTCACAAACTTCACGGATGCTGTCTCTTAGGAGACTGAATGATTTGCCACTCTTTTCACAGGGTATCACTTTGAAGTACTTTAGTTACAAAGAGTGACGTTTTAGCCAGAATTCCGTGTTGTACTGTGTACAGGAACAGGAATCAGTGTGCCCTGCTTCCCAAAGAAACTGGAGCTTAGCTGGCTCTTCTGTATTAAGAACTCACTCTTACAAACACAAATCATGCAGAAGAAACAAGCTGGTCTCCTCAGGGCACTGGATTCTAGAAACGTGTTTCTGGCTGTTTGCCCATAGGAATGAATG
>NW_004525094.1:155528-159155 GCF_000260255.1 Octodon degus
AATGAATGGGAGAGAGAACAAACTTCTGCAGTTTCTCTGCACCTCCAGGTGGAAAGTCACAAACTTCAAGGATGCTTTCTCTTAGGAGACTTAATGATTTTCAACTCTTTTCCAATTGCGGAACTGTGTAGTACTTTATTAACAAACGTGATGTTTTAGCCAGAATTCTGTGTTGCGCTGTATACAGGAACAGGCCTTGGAGTGCCCTGCTTTCCAAAGAAGCTGTAGCTTAGCTGGGTATTCTGCATTAAGAACTCACACTTAGAAACATAAATCGTGCAGAAGAAACAAGGAGTTTGACTGGCTCTGCTGCATTAAGAACTCACACCGATAAACACAAATCATGCATTAGAAAGAAGCAGCACTCTTAATGTCACTGGAGTCTAGAAGAGTGTTTGTGTCTCTTTGCCCATAGGAAGGAAAGGGAGAGAGAAGAACCTTATGCATTTTCTCTGTACCCCCAGCAGGAAATTCACCAATTTCATGGATGCTTTCTTTTACGGTTCTGAATGATTTAACACTCTTTCCACAGCGTGGAACTGTGAAGTAATTTAGTTACAAAAGTGACGTTTTAGTCAGAGTCCTGTGTTTCGCCGGATACTGGAACAGGCATTGGAGTGCGCTGCCTCCCAAAGAAGCTGGAGCATAGCTGGCTTTTCTGCATTAAGAACTCACAGTTAGAAAAATAAATCATGCATTAGAAACAAGCAGCTCTATTAAGTGCACTCGATTCCCGAAACGAGTTTGAGGCTCTTATACAATAGGAATGAATGGGAGAGAGATAAACCTCCTGAAGTTTCACGGCAGCTCAAGTAGGAAAGTCCCCAAATCACAGATGCTTTCTCTTTGGAAAATGAATGTTTTACCCCTTTTTTCACAGTGTGAAAATATGAAGAACTTTGCTTACAAAAGTGAAGATTTAACCAGAGTTCTGTGTTGCACCGTATAAAGGAACAGGCATTGGAGTGCCCTGCTTTCCAAAGAAGCTGGATCTTATCTGGCTCTTCTGCATTAAGAACTCACACTTAGAAAAACAAATCATGCAGTAGAAGCTTAGAGCTGTTGTAAGGGCACTGCAGTGTAGAAACGTGTTTGTGTGTCTTTGCCCATAGTAATCAATGGGGAAAGAAAACAACCTTCTGCAGTTTCGCTGCACCTCCAGCTGGAAAGTGACAAACTTCACGGATGCTTTCTCTAAGGAGACTGAATGATTTGCCACAATTTTCACAGCGCATAACTGTGAAGTACTTTATTTACAAAAGTGATGTTTTAGCCAGAGTTCTGTGTCGCGTCATATACAGGAAAAGGCATTAGAAGGCCCTGCTTCCCAAAGAAGCTTGAGCTTAGCCGGCACTTCGGCATTAAGAACTCATACTTAGAAACACAAATCATGCAGAAGAAACATGCAGTTCTATGAAGGGCACTGGAGTCTAGAAACGGGTTTGTGGCTCTTTGCCCTTAGTAATGAATGGGAGAGAGAACAACCTTCTGCATTTTCTCTACACCTCCAGCTGGAAAGTGACCAACTTCACGGATGGTTTCTCCTATTAGACTGAATGATTTGCCACTCTTTTCACAGCGTGCATCTGTGAAGAACTTTAATTACAAAAGTGACGTTTTAGTCATGGTTCTGTGTTGCACTCTGTACAGGTACAGGCATTGGAGTTCCATGATTCCCCAAGAAGGTCGATCTTAACCGGCTCTTCTGCCTTAAGAACTCACACTTAGAAACACCAATCATGCAGTACAAACCAGCAGCTCTCCTCGGGGCACAGGATTCTAGAAAAGTGTTTGTGGCTCTTTGCCCATAGGAATGAATGGGAGAGAGAACAACCCTCTGCAGTTTCTTTGCACGTCCTGCTAGAAAGTCACCAACTTCTGCGATGCTTTCTCTTAGGAGACTGAATGATTTTCCACTCGTTTCACAGCGCTGAACTGTGAAGTACTTTAGTTACAAAAGTGACGTTTTTGCCAGAGTTCTGTGTTGCGCCGTATAAAGTGAAATGCATGGGAGTGCCCGGAATCCCAAAGAAGCAGGAACATAGCTGGCTCTTCTCCCTTAAGAACTCAAACTTAGAAACCCAAATCATGCAGTAGAAGTAAGCGGTTCTCTTAAGGGCACTGGAGTCTAGAAACGTGTTTGGGGCTCTTAGCCTCTAGGAATGAATGGGAGAGAAAACAACCTTCCTGTTTCTCTGCACCTCCACCTGGAAAGTCAAAAACTTAACGGATAATTTTCTTAGGCACAGAATCATTTCCCCCTCCTTTCCCAGCGCAGAACTGTGAAGTACTTTATTTACCAAAGTGATATTTTAGCCATAGTTCTCTTTAGCGCCTTATAGAGGAACAGGCATTGGAGTGCCCTGCTTCCCATTGACGCTGCAGCATTGCTGGCACTTCTGCTTGAAGAATTCACACTTAGACACACAAATCATGCTGTGGAAAGAAGCAGCTCTCTTAAGGGCACTGTAGTCTAGAAACGTGTTTGTGGATCTTTGACCATAGGAATGAATGGAAGAGAGAACAACCTTCGGCACTTTCTCTGCACGTCCAGGTGGAAAGACAAAATTTCACTGATGCTTTCTTTTAGACTGAATGATGTGCGACTCTTTCACAGGGCGAAACTGAGAAGTACTTTAGCTAAATAAGTGATGTTTTTGCCAGAGATCTATATTGCCCCTTATAATGGAACAGGCATTGGAGTGCCCTGCTTCCCAAAGAAGCTGGAGCTTAGATGGCTCTTCTGCATTAAAAACTCATTGTTAGAAACACATATCATGCAGTAGAAACAAGGAGCTATCCTCAGGGCACTGGATTCTTGAAACGTGTTTGTTGTTCATTGAACATAGAAATTAATGGGAGAAAGAACAATCTTCTCGTTTCTCTGCACCTCCAGATGGAAAGTCAAAAAGTTCATGGATGCCTTCTCTTAGGAACCTGAAAGATTTGCCACGGTTTTCAAAGCATGGATATGTAAAGTCTTTAGTCACAAAAGTGAAGTTTTATCCAGAGTTCTGTGTTGCACCTTATATAGGAACAAACATTGGAGTTCCCTGCTTACCAAAACAGCTGGAGTTTAGCTGGTTGTTCTGCATTAAGAACTCACATTTAGAAACACAAATCATGCAATAGAAACAAGCAGCTCTCCTCAGGGCACTGGAGTCTAGAAACGTGTTTGTGGCTCTTTGCCCATAGGAATGTATGGTAGAGCGAAAAACTTTCTGCAGTTTCTCTGCACCTCCAGGTATAAAGTCAATAACTTCACTGACACTTTCTCTTCGGAGACTCAATGATGTGCCACTCATTTCACAACATGGAACTGTGAAGTACCTTAGTTACAAAAGTGACGTTTAGACAGAGTTCTGTGTTTTGCCGTGTACTGGAACAGGCATTGGAGAGGGCTGCTTCCCAAAGAAGCTGGAGCTTATCCGGCTCTTCTGCATTAAGAACTCACTCTTAGAAACTCAAACCATGCAGTAGAAAGAAGCAGCTCTCTTAAGGGCAATGGTGTCTAGAAACGTGGTTGTGGCTCTTTGTCCATAGGAATGAATGGTATAGAGAACATCCTTCTGCAGTTTCTCTGAATATCCAACTGGAAAGTCAATAACTTCACGGATGCTTTCTCTT
>NW_004525094.1:159519-164579 GCF_000260255.1 Octodon degus
TATTTATTTATGAGAGAGAGAGAGAGAGAGAGAGAGAGAGAGAGAGAGGATTTGCCACTCTTTTCACAACATTGAACTGTGAAGTACTTTATTTACAAAAGTGAAGTTTTAGCCAGAGTTTTCTTTTGCGCCATACAGAAGAATAGGCATTGGACTGCCCAGCTTCATACAGAAGCTGGAGCTTGACTGGCGCTGCTGCATTAAGAACTCACAGCGATAAACACAAATCATGCATTAGAAAGAAGCAGCACTCTTAAAGTCACTGGAGTCTAGAAGTGTGTTTGTGTCTCTTTGCCCGTAGGAAGGAAAGGGAGAGAGAAGAAACTTATGCATTTTCTCTGCGCCCGCAGCTGCAAAGTCACCAATTTCACGGATGTTTTCTTTTACGATCCTGAATGATTTGCCACTCTTTTCACAGCATGGAACTGTGAAGTAATTTAGTTACAAAAGTGACGTTTTAGTCAGAGTTCTGTGTTTCGCCGTATACAGGAACAGGCATTGGAGTGCCCTCCTTCCCAAAGAAGCTGGAGCATAGCTGGCTCTTCTGCATTAAGAACTCACAGTTAGAAAAATAAATCATGCAGTAGGAACAAGCAGCTCTCTTAAGTGCACTCGATTCTAGAAACGAGTTTGTGGCTCTTATATAATAGGAATGAATGGGAGACAGAAAAACCTTCTGAAGTTTCACGGCACCTCAAGTTGGAAAATCACCAAATCACAGATGCTTTCTCTTAGGAAAATGAATGTTTTACCCCTTTTTTCACAGTGTGAAAATGTGAAGAACTTTGCTTACAAAAGTGAAGATTTAACCAGAGTTCTGTGTTGCACCGTATAAAGGAACAGGCATTGGAGTGCCCTGTTTTCCAAAGAAGCTGGAGCTTATCTGGCTCTTCTGCATTAAGAACACACTTAGAAAAACAAATCATGCAGTAGAAGCTTAGAGCTGTTCTAAGGGCACTGCATTTTAGAAACGTGTTTGTGTCTCTTTGCCCATAGGAATGAATGTGAAAGAAAACAACCTTCTGCAGTTTCTCTTCACCTCCAGCTGGAAAGTGACAAACCTCACAGGTGCTTTCTCTAAGGAGACTGAATGATTTGCCACAATTTTCACAGCACGGAACTGTGAAGTACTTTAGTTACAAAAGTGACGTTTTAGCCAGATTTCTGTGTTGCGCTGTATACAGGACCAGGCATTGGAGTGCCCTGCTTTCCAAAAAGCTGGAACTTAGCTGGCTCTTCCGCATTAAGTCTTACACTTAGAAACACAAATCATGCATTAGAAAGAAGCAGCTCTCCTCAGGGCACTGGAGTCTAGAAACGTGTTTGATGCTCTTTGCCCATAGGAATGAAAGGTAGAGAAAACAACCTTCTGCAGTTTCTCTGCACCTCCACCTGGAATGTCCCCCGCTTCAAGGACGCTTTCTCTTAGGAGACTGAAAGATTTGCCACTCTTTTTACAGCGCTGAACTGTGAAGTGCTTTGCTTTCAAAAGTGACATTTTAGGCTGAAATTTGTGTTGTGCCGGAGACAGGAACAGGCATTTGAGTGCAATGTTTTCAAAACAAGCTGGAGATTAACTGGCTGTTTTGCCTTAAGCACTCATACTCAGAAACACAAATGATGCAATTGAAACAAGCAGCTCTCTTCAGGGCACTGGAGTCTAGAAATATGTTTGCGGCTCTTTGACCTTAGCAATGAATGAGAGAGAGAACAACCTTCTGCAGTTTCTCTCTACCTCCAGCTGCACAGTTACCAACTTCATGGATTCTTTCTCTTAGGAGACTGAATGATTTACCATTCTTTTCACAGCGCAGAACTGTAAAGAAAATTAGTTACAAAAGTGACGTTTTAGCCAGAGATCTGAGTTGTGCCATATAGAGGAATAGGCAATGGTAGTGCCCTGCTTTCCAAACAAGCTGGAGCTTAGCTGGCACTTTTGCTTTAAGAACTTACACTCAGAAACACAAATCATGCAGTAGAAGAGCTGCTAGTTTCTACTGCATGATTTGTGCAGCGCTCCTCAGAGCACTGGAGTCTAGAAACTTGTTTGAGGCTCTTTGTCCATAGGAAAGAAAGGGAGAGGGAACAATCTTATGCAATTTCTCTGCACCTCCAGTTGAAAAGTCACAAATTTCACGGATGCTTTATCTTAGGAGAGTGAATGATTTGCCATTCTTTCCACAGAGCGGAATTGTGAAGAACTTTTGTTACAAAATTGAGGTTTTAGCCAGATTTCTGTGTTGAGCCATATACAGGAAAAGGCATTGGAGTCCCCTGCTTCCCAAAGCAGCTGGAGCTTAGCTGGCTCCTTTGCATTAAGAACTCACACTTAGAAACACAAATAATGCAGTAGAAACAAGCAGCTCTGCTTATGGCACTAGTGTCTAGAAACGTGTTCGTGCCTCTTTCTCCATAGGATTGAATGGGAGAGAGAAAAACTTCTGTAGTTTTTATGCACCATTAACTGGAAAGCACCATTAACTGGAAACTTCACTGAAGATTTCTATTAGGAGACTGTATGATTTGCCACTCTTTTCACAGCGAGGAACTTAGAAGTACTTTAGTTACAAAAGATAAGATTTAAAAAGAGTTCTGTGTTGCCCATATACATGAACAGGCATTGGAGGGCCCTACTTCACAAAGATGCTGGCGCTTAGGTGGCTCGTCTACATTAAGAACTCACATGGAGAAAAAAAATCATGCAGTAGAAACAAGCAGCTCTCTTAACTTCACTGGAGTCCGGAAACCTGTTTGTGGCTCTTTTCCCATAAGAATGAATGGGATTGTGAACAACCTTCTGCAATTTCTCTGCACCTGCAGCTATAAAGTCACCAACTTCACTGATGCTTTCTCTTTGGAGAGTGAATGATTTTCCACTCTTTCCACAGCGCAGAACTCTGAAGAACATTTGTTACAAAAGTGAGGTTTTAGCCAGAGTTCTGTGTTGAGCCGTATACAGGTACAGGCATTGGAGTGCCCTCCTTCCCAAACAAGCTGGAAATTAGCTGGCTCCTCTGTATTAAGATCTCACAATTAGAAACACAAATCATGCAGTAGAAACACGCACCTCTCCTCAGGGCACTGGTGCCTAGAAACTAGTTTTTGCCTCTTTGACCATAGTAATGAATTGGAGAGAGAACAACCTCCTACAGTTTCTCTGCAGTAGTAGCTGAAAAGTCAACAACTTCACGGATGCTTTCTCTTAGGAGACAATAATTTGCCACTCTTTTCACAGAGTGGAATGTGAAGTACTTTTGTTACAAAAGTGATGTTTTAATCAATGTTCAGTTTTGCCCCGTATGCTGCCGGACGCATTTGAGTGCCCTGCTTCCAAATGGAGCTCGAGCTTAGCTAGCTCTTCTGCCTCAAGAACGCAGACTTAGAAACACAAATCATACAGTAGAAACAAGAAGCTCTCCTCAGGGCACTGGAGGCTAGAAACGTGTTTGTGGCTCTTTTCCCTTATGAATGAATGGGAGAGAGAAAAACTTACTGAAGTTTACCTGCACCTCGTGTTGGAAAGTCACAAATTTCACGAATGCTTTTTCTGAGGAGACTGAATGATTTGCCACTCATTTCACAGCGCGGAACTGTGAATTAGATTAGTTACAAAAGTGTCGTTTTAGCCAGAATTTTGTATTCCGCTGTATACAGGAACAGGCCTTGGAGTGCCCTGCTTCCCAAAGATGCTGGAGCTTAGTTGGCCATTCTGCAATGAGAACTCACACTTTGAAACACAAATCAAGCAGTAGAAACAAGAAGCTCTCCTCAGGGCACTGGACTCTAGAAAATTGTTTGTGGCTCTTTGCCCTTTGGAATGAATGGGAGAGAGAACAAACTTCTGCAGTTTCTCTGCACCTCCAGGTGGATAGTCAAAAACTTCATGGATGCTTTCTCTTACGAGACTGAATGATTTGCCACTCTTTTCACAGCGCGGCACTGTGAAGAAGTTTAGTTACAAAAGTGACGCTTTATCTAGAATTCTGTGTTGTGCTGTATACAGGAACTGGCATTGGAGTGCCCTGCTTCACAAAGAAGCTGGAGCTTAGCTGGCTCTTCTGCATTAAGGACTCACACTTAGAAGCACAAATCATGCAGTAGAAACAAGCAGATCTCCTCAGGGCTCTGGAGTCTACAAACGATTTTGTGGCTCTTAGCCCTTAGGAATGAATGGGAGAAAGAACAAACTTCTGCAGTTTCTCTGCACTTCCAGGATTAAAGTCACAAATTTCACGGATGCTTTCTCTTAGGAGAAGGATTTGCCACTCTTTACACAGCGAATAACTGTGATGTAGTGTAGATACAAAAGTGACGTTTTAGCCAGGGTTCTGTATTGCGCTGTATAAAGGAACAGGCAACACAGTGCCCTGCTTCTCAAAGAAGCTGGAGCTTAGCTGGCTCTTCTGCATTAAGAAATCACACTTAGAAACACAAGTCATGCAGTAGAAACAAGCAGCTCTCCTCAGGGCACTGGAGTCTAGAAACGTATTTGTGGCTCTATTTCTTTGGAATGAATGGGAGAGAGAACAACCTTCTGAAGTTTCTCTGCACCTCCAGTGGATAATCACAAACTTCACAGATGTTTTCTCTTATGAGAATGAATGATTTGCCACTCTTTTTACAGCACGAAACTTTCAAGTACTTTAGTTACAAAAGTGACGTTTTATCAAGTTTTCTGTGTTGCGCTGTATAAAGTAACAGGCATTGGAGTGCCCTGCTGCAAAAAGAAGCTGGAGCTTAGCTCTCTCTTCTACATTAATAACTCACACTTAGACACACAAATCATGCAGTAGAAACAAGCAGCTCTCCTCAGGGCACTGTAGTCTAGAAACCTGTTTGTTGCTCTTTGCGCATAGGAATAAATTTGATAGAGAACAAACTTCTACAATTTCTATGCACTTCCAAGTGGAAAGTCACAAACTTAACGGATGCATTCTCTTAGGAGATTGAATGATTTTCCACTCTTATCACAGCACAGAGCAATGAAGTACTTTACTTAAAAAAGTGCCGTTTTAGCCAGGGTTCTGTGTTGCACTGTATACAGGTACAGGCATCGGAGT
>NW_004525094.1:165272-165711 GCF_000260255.1 Octodon degus
GAAGTGTGAAGTACTTTAGTTATAAAAGTGACGTTTTGCCAGAGTTCTGTGTTGCGCTGTATACAGGAACAGGCTTTGTAGTGCCCTGCTTCACAAAGAAACTGGAGCTTAGCTGGCGCTTCTGCATTAAGAACTCACACTTAGAAACAGAAATCATGCAGAAGAAACAAGCAGTTCTGTCAGGGCACTGGATTCTAGAAACGTGTTTGTGGCCGTTTGCCCATAGGAATGAATGGGAGAGAGAACAAACTTCTGCAGTTTCTCTGCAACTCCAGGTGGAAAGTCACAAACTGCACGGATGCTTTCTCTGAGGAGACTGAATGATTTGCCACTCTTTTCACAGCACGGAAGTTTGAAGTGCTTTAGTTACAAAAGTGACGTTTTAGCCAGAGTTCTGTGTTGCGCTGTATACAAGAACAGGCTTTGTAGTGCCCTGCTT
>NW_004525095.1:0-1378 GCF_000260255.1 Octodon degus
CTCAGTGGAATAACAACATCCCTGACAAGGCACTGAGTTCAATACCTGGTTCTGCCAAAAAAATATTATTTTTAATTATTTTAAATGAATTCTGGGAAGGCTCAAGGAACAGGGATTCAAAACACAGCCTCCTGAATCTCCGTGCTCTGACACAACAGGCTCGGCAGGGCCTCAGGCCCTGGGCACAGCAGAATTCGAAAGACTCTTTCACTCCCCTTTACTGCTACAGGACCCAATTCCCCAGTCTAGTGAAGGCATTCACAGTTTCGTGTAGAAATGACGGATTCAGAGCTATGCTATGGGTAAAAGAGATCTTTCTCCTCTTAGAACTCACCCCCGAGGTTGAGTTCTAAGAGGAGAAAGTCCAGCTAAATGCTAGGCCTTCTCAGAAGCTGGGCAATGATAAAGCTGCTCCAGTCTCCAGGCAAAAATTGAATACCTCACCCATTCACAATGTAATCTGTGCCAGTTCTCTGAGAAAACATTCTCCCTGAAGTTCCAGCCTCCCACACCCAGTCTTTCTAGAAAAAATGGAATAAAGATTTTTTTTCTCCTCCAATGCCGTCAGGGCACTTTAGGCTGGCTGGAGGGTTGTGGGGATCGAAATACAGCAACCTGAGCCTGACAGCTTTGTGGAAGGAGCCACTTAAAAAACTGAGCTAGGGCCAGGCCCTCGACTAAAACACACTTGCTGAGGCCTTTCTTCTTTAGGGCCACAATGGGACCTGTCTGTGCCAGGCCTGAGAAACCAAGTTGTAGCGCATTCTCTCCACCTTAGGATTTCAGTTTCCAAGGGTGAAACTTTAGTGCAGAAATTCCAGAGCGGGTCTAGGCCCTTGGCGAAGAGTGACCTCCTAAACCTTTATCCCTAGACAGCCCACAACAGGACTTCTGGTAACCAATTTAACTGGAGAATGCATTCATGAATACATCAGCAGAAGGGGAGTCTCCTAGGAAATACTTTAATGGAAAATTCTTCCATCGAGTTCCATGTAGAGAACAAGTAGAGATGGGTTTTATTTTAAATGTATTAAAAATAAAAAAAATAATTTTTAAAAATACAGTTTCATGGGATGGGGAGATGGCTCAGTGGAATAAGAAATTCCCTGGCAAGGGCCTGAGTTGAATTCCTGGTTCTGTGAAGGAAAAATATTCTTTTTAATTATTTTAATTGAATTATGGGAAGGCTCAAGGAACAGGGATTAGAAACACAGGATGCTAGATATCCATGCTATGACACATCAGGCTCAGCCGGACCTCAGGTCCCGAGCACAGCAGAATTCGAAAGGCTCTTTCTCTCCCCTTTACTACTACAGGACCCAATTTGCCAGTCTAGTGAAGGCATTCACAGTTTCATGTAGAAAGGACGGTTTTGAAG
>NW_004525095.1:1478-17323 GCF_000260255.1 Octodon degus
TTTGAAGCTATGGTATGAGTAAAAGAGATTTATCTCCTGTTAAAACTCACCTCTGAGATTGAGTTCTAAGAGGAGAAAGTCCAGCTTAACACTAGGCCTTTTCAGAAGCTGGGCCTTGAAATGGCTGCTCTAGACTCCAGGCAAAAATTGAATTCCTCACCCATTCACCATGTAACCCATGCCCGTTCCCTGAGAAAACATTCTAACAGAAGTTCCAGACTCCCACACCCAGGCCTTTCTAGAAAAATGTGAAGTAAGGATTTTTTTTTCTCCTCAAATGCCTTCAGGGCACTTTTGGCTGACTGGAGTGTTGTTGGGATAGAACTACAGCAACCTGAGGAGGATGACAGCTTTATGGAAGCAGCCACCTAAACAACTGAGCTAGGTCCAGGCCCCGAGTAAAATACACTTGCTGAGGCCTTTCTTCTTAAGGGCCACAATGGGACCCAGCTGTGCCAGGGCTCACAGTCCCAGGTGTAGCTCATTCTCTCCAACATAGGATTTCAGTTTCCAAGGTTGAATCTTTGGTGGAGATATTCCAGAGAGGGTCTAGGCCCTTGGCAAAGGGTGCCCTCCTAAAACTTTTCCCCTAGACAGCCCCCAACAGGACTTCCTGTCCCCTATTCAACTGGAGAATGCATTATTGAATACATCAGCAGCAGGTGACTCTCCTCATAAATAGTTTCATGGAAAATTCTTCCATCGAGTTTCATGTAGAGAACAAGTGGAGATGGGTTTAATTATAATTGTATTAAAAATTAAAAAAACTAATTTTTTAAAAATTCAGTTTATTGCGACGGGGAGATGGCTCAGGTATAAGAACTTCCCTGAAAGGGCCAGAGTTAAATTCCTGGTTCTGCCAAAAAAATTATTATTGTTAATTATATTATTTGAATTGTGCTAAGGCTCAAGGAACAGGGATTCAAAACACAGCCTCCTGAATCTCCGTGATCTGACACAACAGGCTCGGCAGGGCCTCAGGTCCCAGTCACAACAGAATTCGAAAGGCTCTTTCTCGCCCCTTTATAGCTACAGAACCCAATTTGCCAGTCTAGTGAAGACATTCAGTGTGCCATGTACACCTGACAGTTTCAAAGCTATTGTATGAGTAAAAGAGATCTTTTTTCTCTTAGAATTCACCTCCAAGCTTCAGTTCTAAGAGGAGAAAGTCCAGCTAAATGCTACGACTTCTCAGAAACTGGGCCTTGCTAAGGCTGTTATAGACTCCAGGCAAAAACTGAATATCTCACCCATTAACCATGTAATCCGCGGCTGTTCCCTAAGAAAACATTCTCCCTGCAGTTCCAGGCTCACACACCCAGGCCTTTCTAGAAAAAAATGAAATAAGGACTTTTTTTTTTTTTTGCTTCTCAAATGTCTTCAGGGCAATTTTGCCTAGCAGGAGAGTTGTGGAGATGGAAATACAGCAACCTGAGGCTGACAGCTTTATGGAAGCAGCCATTTAAAGAACTGAGCTAGGGCCAGGCCCGTGACTAAAACACTCTAGCTGAGGTCTTTCTTCTTAAGGGCCACAATGGGACACAGCTGTGCCACACCTGACAGCCCGAGGTGTAGCACACTCTCTCTACCTTAGGATTTCAATTTTAAGGGTGAATCTTTGGTGGAGAAATACACGATCGAGTCTAGGACATTGTCGAAGGGTTCCCACCTAAACCATTTCCCCAAGACAGCCCCCAACAGGAATTCCGGCCCCCAATACAACTGGAGAACACATTGATCAACAGCAGGTGAGTCTCCTCGGAAAAAGTTTCATGGAAAATTCTTGCATCGGGTTCCATGTAGAGAACAAGGGGAGATGGGTTTTATTTTAATTTTATTAAAAATAAAAAAGAATAATTTTTTAAAAATTCATTTTATTGGGATGGGCAGATGGCTCAGTGGAGTGAGAACTTCCATGGCAAGGACAAGGGCCTGAATTCAATTCCTGGTTCTGCCAAAAAATATTATTTTTAAATATTTTAATTCAATTGTGGGAAGGCTCAAGGAACAGTGATTCGAAACACAGCCTCTTGAATCTCCATTCTCTGACACAACTGGCTCGGTGGGACCTCAGGTGCAGGGAACAGCAGAATTCAAAAGGCTCTTTCTCTCCCCTTTACTGCTACAGGACCCAATTCGCCAGGTTAGTGAAGGCATTCACTATTTCATGTAGAAATAATGGTTTCGAAGCTATGGTATGTTTAAAAGAGATCTTTCTCCTGTTAGAACTCACCTCTGAGGTTGAGTTCTAAGAGAAGAAATTCCAGCTTAACACTAGGCCTTCTCAGAAGCTTGGCTTTGAAATGGCTGCTCCACACTCCAGGCAAAAATTGAATTCCTCACCCATTCACAATGTAACCCGCTCCCATTCCCTGAGAAAACATTCTAATAGAAGTTCCAGCCACCCACACCCATGCCTTATTGAAAAAAAACGAGCAAGAATTTATTTTTTCTCCTCAAATGTCTTCAGGGCACTTTACGTGGGCGTGAGAGTTGTGGGGATCAAACTACAGCAACCTGAGGCTGACAGCCTTGTGGAAGCATCTACTTACAGAACTGAGCTAGGGCCAGGCCCCAGACTAAAATGCACTTATTGAGGCCTTTCCTCTTAAGGGCCACAGTGGGATGCATCTGTGCCAGGCCTCACAGCCCCAGGTGTAGCTCATTCTCTCCACCTTAGGATTTCAGTTTCCAAGGTTGAATCTTTGGTGGAGAAATATTGGAGCGGGTCTAGGATGTTGGCGAAAGGTGCCCTCCTAAACCTTTTCCACTAGACAGCCCCCAAAAGGACTTCCGGTCCCCACTTCAACTGGAGAATGCATTCATCACTAGCAGGCGAGTCTCCTCGGAAATAGTTTCATGGAGAATCCTTCCATCAAGTTCCATGTAGAGAATAAGGGGAGATGGGTTTTATTTTAATTGTATTAAAAATTTAAAAAGAATAATTTTTTAAAAATTCATTTTAGTGGGACGGGGAAATGGTTCAGTGCAATGGGAACTTCCCTAGCAAGGGCAAGGGCCTGAGTTCAATTCTTGGTTTTCCAAAAAAATATTTTTTAAATTATTTTTATTGTATTCTGCGAAGGCTCAAGGAACAGGGATTCAAAACACAGCCTGCTGAATTCCCATGCCCTGATACAACAGGCTTGTCAGGACGTCAGGTCCCAGGCACAGCAGAATTTGAAAAGCTCTTTCTCTCCGCTTTACTGCAACAGGACAAATTCACCAGTCTAGTGCAGGCATACACCCTTTCATGTAGACATGACGTTTTCAAGCTATGGCATGAATAAAAGAGATCTATCTCCTGTTGGAACTCACGTCCAACCTTGAATTCTAAGAGGAGAAAGTCCAGCTTAACGTTAGGCCTTCTCAGAAGCTGGGCCTTGAAGTGGCTGCTCCAGTCTGCACTCAAAAATTGAATTCCTCACCCATTCACCATGTAATCCATGCCTGTTCCCTGAGAAAGCATTCTCCCTGAAGTTCCACCCTCCGACACCCAGGGATTTCTAGAAAAAATGGATTAAGGATTGTTTTGTTTTTTTTCCTCGAATGCCTTAAGGGCACTTTTGGCTGACTGGAGAGTTCTGGGGATCGAACTACAGCAACCTGAGCCTGACAGCTTTGTGGAAACACCAACTTAAAGAACTGAGCTAGGGCCAGAACCCCACCTAAAACACACTTGCTGAAGCATTTCTTCTTAAGGGCGACAGTGGAACCCAGGTGTGACAGGCCTCACAGCCCCAGGTGCAGCTCACTCACTCCACCTTAGGATTTTAGTTTCCAAGAATGAATCTTTGGTAGAGAAATATCAGAGCGGGTCTATGCCATTGGCGAAGGGTGCCCTCCTAAACCTTTTTCCCTAGACAGCCCCCAACAGGACTTCCAGTCCCCAGTAAAACTGGAGAACACATTCATCTCCAGCAGGCGAGTCTCCTCGGAAATAGTTTCATGGTAAATTCTTCCATCGAGTTCCATGTAGAGAACAAGGGGAGATGGGTTTTATTTTAATTGTATTAAAAATTAAAAATGACTAATTTTTTTTTAAAAAATTCGATTTAGTGGGACAGCGAGATGGTTCAGTGGAATGAGAACTTCCTTTGCAATGGAAAAATCCTGAGTTGAATTCCTGCTTCTGCAAAAAAAAAAAAAAAGTATTTTTAAATATTTTAATAGAATTGAGGGAAGGCTAAAGGAACAAGGATTCGAAACACAGCCTCCTGAATCTCCATGCTCTGAAACAACAGGCTTCACCGGAACTCAGGTACCGCACACAGCAGAATTCGAAATGCTCTATTTCTCCCCTTTACTGCTACAGGACCCGTTTGCCAGTCTAGTGAAGGCATTCACCATTTCATGTAGAAATGACTGTTTTGAAGCTATGGTATGAGTAAAAGAGATCTTTCTCTTGTTAGAACTCACCTCTGAGGTTGAGTTCTATGAGAAGAAATTCCAGCTTAATGCTAGGCCTTCTCAGAAGCTGGGCCTTGAATCGAATGCTCCAATCTCCAGGAAAAAATTGAATTTATCCCCCTTTCACCATGTAACCTGCACCCGTTCCCTGAGAAAACATTCTAACAGAATTTCCAGCCTTCCACAACTAGGGCTTTCTAGAAAAAAAATGGAATAAGGTTTTATTTTATTTTACTTTATTTTTGGTCCTCGAATGCCTTCAGGGCACTTTTGGCTGGCTGGAGTGTTGTGGGGATCGATCTACAGCAAACTTTGGCTGACAGCTATGGAAGCAGGGACTTAAAGAACTGAGCTAGGGCCAGGCTCCGACTAAAACACACTTACTGTGGCCTTTCTTCTTAAGCGCCACAATGGGGCACAGCTTTTCCAGGCCTGACAGACCCAGGTGTAGCTCATTATTTCCACCTTAGGATTTCAGTTTCCAAGGGTGAATCTTTGGTGGAGAAATACCCGAGCGTGTCTAGGCACTTGGCAAAGGGTGCCCTCCTAATTCTTTTCACCTAGACAGCCCCCAACATCACTTTGGATCCCAAATACAACTGGAGATCGAATTTATGAATACATCACCAGAAGGCGAGTCTCCTCGGACATATTTTCATGTAAAATTCTTCCATCAAGTTCCATATAGAGAACAAGTAGAGATGGGTTTTATTTTAACTGTATTAAAAATTAAAAAAATGATTTAAATAATCATTTTAGTGAGACTGGGAGATTGCTAGGTGGAATGAAAACCTCCTTGCCAAGTGGAAGGGCTTGAGTTCAAATCCTGCTTCTGCCAAAAACTGATTTTTAATAATTTTAATTTTATTGTGGGAAGGCTCAAGGAACAGGGATTCAAAACACAGTCTCCTGAATCTCTGTGCTATGACACCACATTCTTCGCAGGACCTCAGTTCCCTAGCACAGCATAATTCGAACGTCTCTTTCTCGCCCCTTTACTGCAACAGGACCCAGTTCTTAAGTCTAGTGAAGGCATTCACCTTTCCGTGTAGAAATGACGCTTTCAAAGCTATGGTACGAGTAAAAGAGAAATTTCTCCTCTTAGAACTCACCTCTGAGGTTGAGTTTTAAGAGGAGAAAATTCCAGCTCAACGCTAGGCCTTCTCAGAAGCTGGGCCTTCCTAATGCTGCTCCACACTCCAGGCAAAAGTTGAATTCCTCACCCATTCACCATGTAATCCTTGCTTGGTTCGTGAAAAAACATTCTGCGTGAAGTTCCAGCCTCCCACAGCCAGGCATTTGTAGAGAAATATGAAAGAGTGATTTTTTTTTCTCCTCAATTGCCTTCAAGGTACTTTTGGCTGGCTGGAGTGTTGTGTGCATCGAACTACAGCAACCTAAGTCTTACAGATTTTTGGAAGCAGTGTCTTAAACAACTAAGCTAGGTCCAGGCCCCTGACTAAAACACACTTGCTGAGAATGTTGTTCTCAAGGGCCACAGTGCTGCCAGCTGTGCCAAGCCTGTCAGCCCCAGGTGTAGCTCATTCTTTCCACCTTAGGATTTCAGTTTCCAAGGGTGAATCTTTCTAGGAGAAATCCCCGAGCGGGTCTAAGCCATTGGGGAAGGTTGCTTTCCTAAACCTTTTCCCCCTAGACAACCCCCAACAGGATTTCCTGTCCCCAATTCAACAGAACATTGCATTCTTCACCAGCAGAGGAGTCTCCTCAGATATAGTTTCCTGGAAAATTCTTCCATCAAGTTCCATGTAGAGAACAAGGGAAGATGGGTTTTTATTTTAATTGTATTAAAAATTAAAACAGAATAATTTTTTAAAAATTCATTTTAGTGCGCCGGGGAGATGGCTCAGTGGAATGAGAACTTCCCTGGCAATGGCAAGGGCCTGAGTTTAATCCTGTTTCTCCCAAAGGAAATATAATTTTTTAATTATTTTAATTGCATTGTGGGAAAGCTCAAGGAACATGAATTCGAAACACAGCCTCCTGAATCTCCAGGTTCTGACACAACAGGCTCAGCAGGACCTCAGGTCCCAGGCACAGCAGAATTCGAAAGGCTCTTTCTCTCCCCTTTACCTACAGGACCCAATTTGCCAGTCTAGTGAAGTCATTCACCATTTCATGTAAAAATGACGGTTTCAAAGCATGGTATGAGTAAAAGAGATCTTTCTCCTGTTAGAACTCACCTCCGAGGATGAGTTCTAAGAGGAGAATGTCCAAGTAAACTCTAGGTTTTCTCAGAAGCTCGGCCTTGCTAAGGGTACTCCACTCTCCAGCAAAAATTGAATTTCTCACCCATTCACCATGTAATGCACGCCAATTCCCTGGGAAAACTTTCTCCCTGAAGTTGCAGCCTCCCACACCTAGGCCTTTCTAGAAAAATTGGAATAAGAATTTTTTTTTTTTTTTTTTGCTCCTCGAATGCCTTCAGGGCGCTTTTGGCCATGTGTTCTGTGACTTTTTCGTGGTGCACAGAAGCTTCACAAGTTCTTTTTTATGCCATTTATTCCTATTGGAAGAGAACCAGAAACACTTTTCAAGACTCCAGTGCCCTAAATAGAGCTGCTTCTTTCTACTCCATTTTTGTGTTTCTCAGTGTGAGTTCAAAACTCAGAAGAGCCAGTTAAACTCCATCTTCTTTGTGTAGCAGGCCATCCAATGTTTTTCCCCGTATAGAATGAAACACAGAATCTTGTTTAAAACATCTCTTTTGTACCTGCATTGATTCACAATTCTGCACTGTGCCAGGAGGGGCAAATGTTTCAGTCTCCTAACAAAAATCATCCACGAACATTTTGTCTTTCCAGCTGGTTGTGCAGAGAAACTGAAGCAAGTTGTTTTCTATCCCATTCATTGCTAAAAGAAGAGACAGAAACACCTTTAAGTACTCCAGTGCCCTAAGGAGAGCTACTTGCTTCTACTCCATGATTTGTGTTTCTAAGTGTGAGGTCTTAGTGCCAAAAACGTGGCAAAGCTCCAACTTGCTTGAGAAGCAGGGAAATCCAATGGCTGCTCCCACATACAGTGAAACACAGAACTCTGCCTAAAATACAACTTTTGAAATTGAAGTAATTCACAATTACGCTCTGTGCCAAAAATGGCAAATCAGTCTCCTATGAAAAAGCATCCGGGAATTTTGTGACTTTCCACTTGGTTGTGCAGAGAAACTGCAGAAGGTTTTATTCTCTCCCATTCATTTCTATGGGAAAAGAGAAAGAAACACATTTTAAGACTCCAGTATGCTAAGTAGAGCTGCTTGTTTCCACTCCATGATTTTTATTTCTAATTGTGAATTCTTAAACCAAAAGAGTCAGCTTATCTCCAGTTACTTTGGGATGCAGATCACTCCATTTCCTGTTTTGTATATAGCACAACAGAGAACTGTGGATAAAAGGTCGCTTTTGAACCTGAATTAATTCACAATTGTGTGCTGTGCCAAGAGTGGCAAATGATTCAGTGTTGTAAGAGAAAGCTTCTGTGAAGTTTGTGACTTTCCAGCTGGTGATGCAGAGAAACTGCAAAGGTAGTTTTGTCTGCCATTGAGTCTTGTGTAAAAGAGAGCCCTAAGTAGAGCTGCTTGTTCTGAATCCATGATTTGTATTTGTAAGTTTGTTTTCTTAGTAAGGAGGAATCCACTAAGCTCTAGCTCCTTTGTGAAGCAGGGTACTCCAATGCCTAATTCCATAAAGAGCAAAACCCAGTACTCTGCCTAAAATCTCACCTTTGAAACTGAAATAATACACAATTCCACGCTGTTGCCAAGATCAGAAAATCTTTGTCTCCTAAGAAAAAGCATTCTTGAAGTCTGTGACTTTCCAGCTGCTGTTCAGAGCAGTGGCAGAAGATTGTGTTCTCCCCCTTTACTTCCTATGGGAAAAGAACTTAAAACACCTTTCAAGACTCCCCTGCGGTAAGTGAAGCTGCATGGTTTTACTCTATGAATTGTGTTTCTAAGTGTGAATTCTTAATGCAGTAGAGCCAGCTAAGCTCCAGCTTCTTTGTGAAGCCAGGACCTCCAAAGTCTGTACCTGTATATTGCGAAACACAGAAGTCTGACTAAAACTTCACTTTTTAACACAATTAATTCACAATTCTGTGCTGTGCCAACAGTGGCATATCATTCAGTCTCCTTAGAAAAAGTATCTATGATTTTGTGACTTTCCAGCTGATGGTGCAGAGAAACTGCAGAGGATTGTTTTCTCTTGCATTCATTACTATGTCAAGAGCGCCAGAAACGCCTTTCAAGAGTCCTGTGCCATGAGTAGATCTTCTTGTATCTACTACATGATTTGCATTTCTAAGTGTGAATTCTTCACACAAAAGAGCCAACTTGCTCCACCTTCTTCGGCAAGTAGTTCAGTGCGTTGCCAGTTCCCGTATACAGCGAAATCAGGAACACTGCCTGAAATGTAGTTTTTCTAACTGATGTAATTCACAAATCTTCGCTATGCCAAGAGTGGCAAATCATTGAGTAAAAAGCGTCTGGGTAGGTGCAGAAAAACTTCATAAGGTTGTTTTCTCTCTCATTTATTTCTATTGGAGTATAGCAATAAACACGATTCAAGACTACAGAGGCCTAGTAGAATTCCTTGTTGCTACTCCATGATTTGTATTTCTTAGTGTGAATTCTTAATGCGGAAGAGCCAGTGATGCTCCATCTTCATGGCAATCTGGGGACTACAAATTGTATTCCAGTATACAGAGAAACCCAGAACTCTGGATAAAATTCACTTTTATAAGGGAAAAAATTCACAATAACACACATTTCCAAGACTGTCAAATAATTCAGTCTCCTACAAAAAAAAAAAAAAATCAACCATGAAGTTTGTGACTTTCCAGTTGGTGGTACAGAGAAACTGTCAGATGGTTGTTTTCTCTCCCATTCATTCCTATGGGTAAACAGCCAGAAATAGGTTTGAACAGTCAAGTGACCTAATTAGAGCTGCTTGCTTCTTCTCCATGATTTTGTTTCTAAGTGTGAGTTCTTAATGTGGCAGGGCTAGCTATGCTCCAGCTTCTTTGGAAAGCAGAGCATTCCAATTGGATTTTTCATATAAAGTGAAACACAGATCTCTGGCTAAAACATTACTTTCTAACTGGATTAAATCAGAATTCATCACTGCACCAACAGTGGCAACTCATTCAGTCTCCTAAGAAAAAGATTCCGTGATGTTTATGACTTTACAACTGGTGGTGCAGGGAAACTGCAGAAGGGTGTTTTATCTCCCATTCTTTCCTTACGGAAAGGAGCCAGATACACGTTTCAAGTCTCAAGAGGCTTAAGTAGAGCTGCTTGCTTCTACTCCATGATTTGTGTTTCTTGTGGGAGACCAATGCTTGGCCTCATACTACAGACTGCTGCATTTGATCTGTTGTCTTGTGACCTTCCAAGAGCTGTTTCTGTTTGCCCTCCGAGCCATTTCCCTGAAGTCACATGTCTGATCTCCATTCTAGAGACCACCGCCCACTGCCTAGTGACCTGATGATGTATAATCACTCCTCCCTCTTCTTCCCCGCTTCCATAAATTCTCTGAGACTTCCTTGAATAAAGGGGGCTTGATCAGAATCTTTGTCTTGTGTCCATTTCTCATGTCCCCTATCCCTATTTCATCCCCACTCCCCCTCCAGGGTCCTCCTTGACTAACCCGTGGGTCGGGTCAGTTTCTGTGAGTTCTTAAAGCAGATGAGCCTAATAATCTCTAGTTTTTTGGGAAGTAGAGCACTCCTATGCCTGTACTTGGACATAGCGAAACACAGAACTCTGTTTGAAACTTCACTTTTTTAAACTGAAGTAATTCAGAATTCTTCACTGTGCCAAGTGTGGCAACTCATTCAGTCTCATAAGAAAAAGCATCTCTGAATTTTGTGACTTTCCAGCTGGTGGTGCAGAAAAACTGCAGAAGGTGTTTTTTCTCCCATTCATTATGTGGGAAAAGAGCCATGAACACGTTTCAAGACTCCAGTGCCCTAAGAGGAGCTCCATGTTTATACTCCATGATTTGTGTTTCTAAGTATGAGTACTTCACACAGAAAGCCAGGTAATTTTCGGCTTGTTTGGGAAGTAGGGCACTCCAATCCTGTTCCCGTATACAGCGATTCACAGAATTCTCTCACTCATTCAGCCTCCTGAAATAAAGCATCCGTGAAGTTTGTGACTTACCATTTTTTTGTGCAGAGAAACTGCAGAAGGGTGTCTTCTCTCACATTCATTCCTATGAGAAAAGCGCTAGAAACACATTTCAAGATCCAGTTGACCAAGTAAAGCTGCTTTTTTCCGTACCACTTTTTTGTTTTTCTTAGTGTGAGTTCTTTTTTTCTCATAATTTTGTTGAGAAACTAATACCAATGACACAGTTTCAAACCAAATTGGCAGGACAATTTCAATAATTATCATATTACATACATTCTTTCTCCTGGTTAATTGCTGTACAAGATGCAGACATGATATTCTATCTATAAACACTAATAGAACAAATCCCACTATTCATAAAGAGAATGGGACTATATAATTCTCCTATTTTGAATGCAGAGAACATTCATCTGTATCCCCTATTTTTCTTACATTCCTTTATTTGAATAATATAAGTGTGTTAATTCAGCAAAATATTCTGAAATAGTCCAGTGGTCCATAATAATATTGGGACTTCCTCTTCACTGGCAATGTCAGAAATTGTTGACCTGAGTCCCCTACAGCTCAACATAACAGCACGGCTTTTCTTCTAATACTTCATTTTATACTTCTCTGCTGGTTGGTTAAGACCAAGGCAAAGCAGGATATATGCCACAAGAGTTGGAGCTTTTGGGTGTGATATGGTCAGTGAAATACCCTCATGATTTATGCTGAAATCTTGTAACTCAGACTGTAGAACCTTTGTCAGTATCAGCCATGTGGATGAGTCACAGCTACTGTTTGGCCAAGATGCTGTCTCTGAAAGACTTAGAGAATATTTTCTCTCCATGTGACTCTTCTTGGGCACACTCTACATCATAGATACCAATCCTCTTTGACCTCATAATCTCCTTGATGAGAAAATTTGGGACACTAACGAGTTACATGACATTACATTACAAATTCTCATATGTCCTGAATCTTAATTGACCTTGGAAGGCTAGGGTCAAAATGTTGGCTTTCCTTGCAGCCATACCTTTTCTCTAATTTTGGTCTGCAAAGTTAGGTTAATCTTCCAGAAGACAAACTTGTTATTACCATACAACCTAGGCTGTTAAGCTTAACCTCACTAACTGTCTAAATATCAAACATCTTAAGCACACATGGAACAGGTATTTTTCATCAAGTTTTGATATGTTGAAATTTAAGTCCCCACACAATATGATGAAAAAACAATTAAAAGTTAGAATATATCTTAAAAATAGGCATAACAAATTATATACTTCTTATGTTTACACATAATTCCAAAAATCTAACCATATACAACCTTGAAGCAGGACAGCCCCACAACATTTCTTTTCTTATCTGTCTCATTCATTCACCACCCCCTTCTTTTTGAACAATTATCAACCAAAGAGACAGCACAGTAGCAAATGTCATGTTATGATAAACAACCCGTATTCAGAAGACCAGAATGACTAGCACATCAAGCTTCAAACTAGTATTACAAATTACCATCTTCAGTGCAGTTGCTTTACAGTTATAAGTATACATAGTCAGGGTGAGAATCTTTCCAAGTAACTGCTAGATTCAAAAATATTCTGGAGACTCTCAGGATCATTGCCTTGCACATGTTCTACCTATAAATGTAGGGATTGACACTGTCTTTTTCCTATCTCTTCTCCTTTCCCTCTCTTGACTAAATAGTCCTTGAGATTCTGCTTTTCTTTTACTTGTATTATACTTTTCTATTTGTATTTCTTCGTTTGAGTTCTTATACTAGGGATACTATATGATATTCACACATGTGTGTCTGGCTTATTTCACTTATAAGGATATGTTCAATTGGCATCCACTTCAATATAAAGGCTTCAAGTTTATCATTCTTAATAGCTGAGTAATACGCCATTGTGTAAAAATACCACATCTTTTTTCAAGCAATCCTCAGGTGATGGGCATCTTGGTTGTGTCCAAGATTTGGCTATCACAAATTCTGCTGCTATAAACATAGGCACACATATATATCCCTATGATATGATGTTTTCAGATCCTCCGGGAAGATTCCCAGTAGAGGAATAGCTGGGTTAAATGGGATTTCCAGGCCAACTTTTCCAGGGAGTATCCACACTGATTTCCATAATGTTTGCACCAGTCTACATTCCCGCCTGCAGTGGAGAAGGTTTCTTTTTTCACCACAGCCTATCAAACATTTGTTGTTGGGTGATTTCTTTGTAAGAGCCATTCTTTCTGGGGTGAGATGATATCTCAATATTGTTTTAATTTGCATTTCATGGATGGTTAGTGATGTGGAGCATTTTTTCATATATTTATTTGCTTCTTTAATTTCATGCTCTGAGGGGGCTGGTGAGATGGCTCAGTGGTCTAAAGCACCTACTTAGAACAAGCTTAGCAAAACACGTGGACCGTGGTTCAATCCCCCAGCACCACATGTCAGCCAGCACCGCCCCCTGGTGGGCTGAGCTGGACACACACACAAAAATAAAATAAATAAATAAAAAAAAATTTCATGCTCTGAGAAGCATGTGTTCATCTAAGATGCCCATTTCTGAATTGGGTCTTTAAATTTTGGGGCCCTAGTGTTTTCTAATTCTTTACAAATTCTAGAGAACAGATCTTTGTCCGAGTACTTATTTGTCATGAATTTTTTCATATATGTCTGTTGTCATTTCACTTTGTTGGTAATTTCTTTTGACCTGAAAGAATTACTCAGTAAGAGCAGGTCCAAGATGTAAATTCTTTCAACTGTTTCCTGTGTGATTTGATTTCTGTTCATGAAGTATTTTCCTACTCCTATGTCTTCAAGAGTTCCTCCTAACCTCTCTTCCAGGAGTTTTAGTGTCTCTGCTTTAATGTTTAGATCTTTAATCCTTTTTGACTTTAGCATAGTGCATGGTGATAGACCTGGGTCAAGTTTTAATTTTCAGAATGTAGAGAGCCATTTTTTCCAGCACCATTTGTTAAAGAGGCTATCTTTCTTCCAGTGAATATGTTTGGTCCCTTTGTCAAAGATAAGTTGGCTGACTGTGTTTGTAGGGGATTCAGAGTCTTCTAACCTATTCTTTGATCCTTAATCTGTATTGTTGCCAGTACCATGATGATTTTATCATAATAACCATGTAATATAATTTCAAGTCAGGAATTGTAATGCCTCCTGCCTTGTCTTTATTGACTAGCATTGCCTTTGCTATTCTAGGTCTTTTCTGTTTCCAGATAAATTTTAGGAATGATTTCTCTAGCTCTGTGAGGTATGTTGGTGGTAGTCTGATAGGGATTGCATTAAATCTGTACAGTAATTTTGGGAATTTGGTTATCATCACAATGTTAATTTTTCCTATCTTGGAACATGGAATATTTTTCATTTTATGAAATCCTCTACTTTCTCTTTTTTAAGAGTACTGTAATTTTCCTTGAAAAGATCTGTGATTTTTTTAGTTAGATTAGTTCCAAGGTATTTCATTTTCCTCGATGCTATTGTAAAAGGTATTGTTTCTATAATTTCCTGTAGGGAGCTGCGTATAACCGCGCCCTAAGATGGCGCCGGTTTCCGCCTTCCACCCCCTCAGGGGGTGAGCGCTCCTTGTAATAAACAACTCCATATGAGGCCAAGACTTGGGCTAATGCATTGCTTCCACATACCTGGACCAATGGACAGTACATATGTGGCACCCCATGATTGGAAGCCCTAAGACTTATAAGCTAAGAGCAGGGGCCTTGGGAGAGAGAAGAGAAATGTAAGAGAGCAATAAAGGCTGCGCAGACACAACCAGTGGTCGCGTCTTCCTTGCTGGCAAGGCTGCGTGTGACAATTTCCCTCTCAGTGTGTTTGTTGGCTGTTTAGAGGAGTGCTCTTGACTTTTGGTTATTGACTTTAGAACCTGGTATGTTACTGAATTTCTGTACTAATTGTAGTAGCTTCTTGGTGGAGTTTTTTGGGTCTTCCATGTAAAGTATCATGTCATCTGCAAATAAAGATGATTTAACTTCTTCTTTACCTATTCTTATTTCTTTCCCTTCTCTAATGGCTGTAGGTAATGATTCCAGAACTATATTGAATAGGATTGGTGATGGAGGGCATCCTTTCATTGTACCAGATCTAAGAGTAAAAGTTTTCATGCTTTCCCCATTTAAAATTATGTTAGCTGTTGGGTTTTCATAAATGGCTTTTACCAGATTGAAGCAGAAGCCATCTATTCCACTTTCACGTAGGACTTTAAACATGAGTGAGTTTTGGACTTTGTCAAAAGCTTTTACTGCATCAAGGGAGATGATGAAGTGGATTTCAGTTTTCACTCTATTGATATAGTGTATTACATTTATAGATTTTTGTATATTGAATCATCCTTCCATCCTAGAGAAGAATGATACACGGTTATAATGTGTGGTCTTCTTGATGATTTGCTGGATTCTATTTGCTTGGATATTTGGGGGGGATTTTGGAATCTATGTTCATGAGGGAGATTAGCCTGTAGTTCTCTTTATTAGTTGCATCTTTCCCTGGATTTTATATAATACTTGCCTACAAAAATGATTTTGGGGGACTGCTTTTTTTTTCAATTTCATGGAAGAGTTTGAGGAGTATAAGGATTATATTTTCTGTAAATTTCTTATAGAATTACTTTGTGAATCCATCTGGAACTAGACATTTATTTTTCGGTAGTTTTTTAATTACATCTCATATTTCATTGGCTTTTATTGGGCGATTGAGAGTAGATATATCTTGTGGATTCATTTGTGGTAATTTGTACCTTTCTAGGAATCTGCCTATTTCTTCTGTGTCTTTTATTCTGTGAGAGTAAAGATTCTCAAAGTAGCTATTGATAATCTTCTGAATTTCCACTGTGTCTGTGGCAGTTATACCCTTTTCATTCCTTTTTGCTTGTATTTGAATTTTTTCTTTCATCTTTTTGATGAGGTTAGCTAAGGGCTTATTTATTTTATTTCATCTTTCAAAGAACCAGCTTTTTTAAATTCTTTTGTTTCCTTCACCTCAATTGAATTAAGTTCTGCTCTAATCTTTATGATTTATTCTCATCTTTGGGCTCTGGGTTTGGTTAGCTCTTCCTTTTCTAGTTCTTTAAGGTGCAGCATTAGGGTATTTATTGTTTCTGTTCTTTTTTCCTAATGTGTGAGTTCACATCTATGAAATTTCCTCTGAGAACTGCGTTCATTGTATCCCATAAATTCCAATAAGTTGTGGATGAATTTTCATTGAATTGTAGATATTGTTGAATTTCTTGTTTAATTTCATCTGTGACCCATTGGTCGCTGAGTAGGACATCATTTAATTTCC
>NW_004525095.1:39238-45008 GCF_000260255.1 Octodon degus
GCTTTGCAAATTACTCTGTTTACCAAAGTGATGTTTTAGCCAGCGTTCGTGTTTCATTGCACAGGGTTATATGCATTGGAGTACCCTGCTTCCAAATAAGCTGGATCTTACCTAGATCTGCATTAAGACCACACTCTTAGAAACACATATCATGCAGTTGAAACAAGCAACTCTACTTAGGGAACTGCGATCTTCAAAAGGATTTCTGCCTATGAAACCATAGGAAAGAATGGGAGAGAATATACATGTTTCTAGTTACTCTGCATCACCAGCTTAATAGCCAACCATGTAGAAAGCGACAAACTTCAAGGATGCTTTTCCTTAGCCTACTGAAAAATTTTCAAATCTAGGGACTCTATGGCTTTTTGAAATCCCTCAGCTTCCAAAGTGATGTTTCAGCCAGAGCTTGTGTTTTGCTGTATATGGGAGTGCTCTACTTCCAAAAGAAGGTGGAGTTTAGCTGGTTATTGTGCATCGAAAGCTCACTGTTAGAAACACAGCAAATGTGGTGGAAACAAGAAGATCTACTTAGGGAATTGCAGTCTTAAAAGGGGTTTCTTGCTCTGTACCCACAATAATGAATGGGAGAGAGAACATCCTTCTCTAGCTTCTATGCACCGAAAGCTGGAAAGTCACAAACTTTATAGATGATTTTGTTAGGAGACTGAATGAGTTGCCACTCTTGGCACAGTGTGGCTATGTAAATAATTTCGGTTACCAAAGTGATGTTTTAGTCAGAGTTCTGTGTTGCCCTGTATTCAGGAATAGGTATTGGAGTGCCGTTCTTCCAAAGAAGCAGGAGATTAGATGGCTCTTGTTCATATTGAACACACTCTTAGAAACACGAATCATGGAGTCAAAATAAGCAGCTCTACTTGGGAAACTGCAATCTGGTTTTCTGTCTGACACCATAGGAAAAAATGAGAGAGAATATACACTTCTCTAGCTACCCTGCACCACCAGGTGGAAAGTTACAATGTTCATGGATGCATTTTCTTAGCAGACAGAATGATTTTCCAATCTTGCCACAATGTGGCTTTGTGAATTACTAAGATTACCAAAGTGATGCTTCACCCAAAGATCTGTGTTTCGCTGTATATTGGAACAGGCATTGGAATTCCCTCTTTCATAAAGAATCTGGAGCTTAGCTGGCACTTGTGACTTAAGAACTCACACTTAGAAACACAAATCATGCAATGGAAAAAAACAAATATACTTAGGGAACTGCCATTGTGAAATGGGTTTCAGCTTCTGTTAAAATAAGAAAGAGAGAAAATACCCTTCTACAGTTACTCTGCACTACCAGCTGCATAGTCACAAACTTCAGGGATGTGTTTTCTTAGGAGACTGAATGAGTTTTGGTCAAGCAATGGCCATGACTCATCCACATGGCTGACACTGAGAAAGGATCTACAATCTGAGTTACAGGATCTCAGGATAAATCCTGAGGGGATTTCACTCACCTTATCAGACCCAAAATCTACAGCTCTTGTTACATAGGTCTTGCTTAATCTTGCTCTTAACCTTCCAGCAGAAAAGTATAAAAAGGATGTATAAGAAGTAAATCTATGCTGTTATGTTGAGCTGTAGGGCACTCAGGTCTACAATTTCTAACATTGCCCATGAAGTGGAAGAACCAATACTATTATGGCCTACTGGACACTTTTAGAATATTTTACTGAGTTAACACACGTATAATTTTCAATTCATGGAACTAAACAAAAAAAGGAGATACAGATGAATGTCCATTTTGTATCTGTGTATGAAAAATAGTTAGGATAGCTATAGAATTACATTCCCTTAACAAATGGATTTGTTTCAGTGGTGTTTGTGGATAGGTTTTTGTGTACTCAACTTGTACAGCAATTAACCACTAGGAATAATGTTTGTGGCGTGTTAATTGTTGAAACTGTCCTACGAATTTGGTTGAGGCTGTCTCATTGCTACTTGCTTCTCAAAAAAATTTATGGGGAAAAAAAGTAAAATATAATTTCGATTTTCCAGAAAAAAATAGTTTTTTTGAGGGGCGAATAGCAGTGAGACAGTTTCAAGACTGATTGGTGGGACAGTTTCAATGATTGATAAATTGCGTATTACTGTCTTAGTGGTTGTTCATTGTGCAGGATGCGGATGTGGTGTCCTGTCTGCAAGCACTGTATTTTTTTTTGGCGGAACCAGGGATTGAACTCCGCCCCTTCCGATTGCCAGGCAAGTGCTTATTCTACTGATCTATCTCCCTGGCCCCCGTAAGCACTATTTGAGCAAATCTTTCTATTCATTGAATTGAGAGAAAGTAGCTCTATATCTATTGTTTAGTTACTTTTTACTCATTGCTGTGACAAATGCCAGACCCTCAAAATGAAGGAAGGAAAGGTTTATTTAGCTCAGTTACTGAAGGGTTCAGTCCATATTCCATTGGCTCCAAGGCAAACAACAGCACTTCATGTGGCACAAACCATGAAGAGCAGAGGAGGAGCAATAGCTGTGGCATCCATTAAGCCTCTCTCTTCTTTCTACATTGACTGCCATAACTGGTGTTCCACAGTGAAGATTGGAGCTCCCCCAAAGTGCTGCGACTACGAAGATCAAGTTCCTCCAAGACCGTGAATTCTCCATGGAAGTGGAGCAGGAAGTCGGGCAGGGTGGCAGGAAGCCTTTCTCAGCTCCTGGGCCTTGACCAACTTCAGGGCTAGGCCCCCATGCTGAGAACTGCCAGAGCTGATTCAGCCAAGTTCATGCAATGTATCAACTGACATATCTATCCTAACTATTCTCAATATACAGATACAGAATGCTTCAATTATTTTTATCCATATTTTTGTCCAATATATTTATAAAATGATTATTTAAAAAAAGAAACACAAATCATAAGGATGAAACTGTCAGATGTACCTGGAGAACCGAATGCTTTCACTGGACTGGTGGATTGGTGACACTTGCAGTAAAGAGGAGAGGAAGAGTTTTGGTAATTTTGGTGTAGCCAATACCTGAGTTCTTTCAGTGCCCACTAAATGGGACAATAAATCTCAGGTTTCTGTGGTTTGAAAACCCTAATCCTTAGTCCTTACCACACCTGTCCTGTAGACAACCTGAGCCAGCAGAAAAAGAAAACCCATCTCAACATGTTCTTTACATGGAGCTCAATGGTGGAATCTGAAATGATACTTTTTCTGAGGTGACTGGCATGGTGATGATCTATGAATTACTGTGCTTTTGAACCATAAGCACTGTTGGGTGCTGTATAGGAGAACAGGCTTAGCAAGGTCCATCTTGCCATAGTGCCTAGAACATGCCTGGACTTTCTGCATTAAGAATTCATACATAGAAATGCAAATTACAAGGTGAAAAGAATCAGATACACAAGACAAGTCAGACCATACACAATTGTCATGCATTATGGTCCTTAACAATCAAGGCATAAGAAAGTGTTTTTCTAATGGGGGCCTGCCCATTAGCTCAGTGGTCTAAGTGAATGCTTAAACAAAGCATTCAGGTTAAGAATGCTATGGTTCAGTTCAAAGATACTTATTCCAAACCAGACCAGCCCTGAAAGCATTCAGAGGCTGCCAGAAAAAATCCTTCTTCCATTTTTCCATATAATGTATTCAGTGGTGAGATTGTGAGGAATACTTTGTCTGAGGTGCCTGTACTGGTGGACATGGTGAATTTATGAGGTAGCCAATGGAATTCTGAACTGGAAAATCAGTTCTTCACTGGGTACAGCAACAGATTTATGAAGGCGCAGCTTCGCAAATTGCCTAGAATTTAGCTGGAATTTCTCCACTTAGAACTCACTCTTTGAAACACAAAGAATAACGGTTGAAACAGTCAGATATACATGGTAAACTGAATGCTTTCAGGTGATTGGTGCATTGGTAACCCCAGCAGTAAAGAGGAGAGGAGTCTTTCTAATTTTGGTGTTCACATTATCAGATTTGTTTCAGTGCCTACTGAATCAGACAACTGAGTCTCAGGTTGCTGTGATTGGAATCCACTGTTCTTTGGGCCTTACCACCACCACTCTAAAGGCAACCTTTGCCAAGAGCAAAGAAAAAACATTCCATCTCAGCTTGTTCTGTATGTGGAACTCAATGGTAGAATCTTCAATGTTAATTTTACGGAAGAGACTAGCATAGTGGTGATCTATAAATTACTATTTTTTTCCAGTTGAATTTTGAGCCAGAAGTCTTGTTGGGGGCTGTATAGTGGAACAGGCTTAGGAAGGCCCATCTTCCCAAAGTGCCTAGAACCTATCTGGATTTTCTCCATTAAAAATTCACACTTAGATAAACAAATCATATGGTGGAAAGAATCATACTTACAAGGACAAGTCAGGCCTAACACATGTGTCTTGCATTGTGGCCGTTAAGAATAAATTTATGAGAAAGCATATTTCTAATGGAGGTCTGCCCATTAGCTCAGTTGTTTAAGTGCTTACTTAAACAAAGCACTCAGGCTCAGGATGCTGTGGTTTGGTCACCAGATACTAACACCAAATCAAACATGCCCTGAAGGCATTCTGAGGCTGCCAAAAAAGAAAAAAAAGTCCTTCTGCCATTTTTACATATAAAGAACTGGGAGACAGTATCTGGAGGAATACTTTTCTGAGGATCCTGGTGTGGTTGACATGGTGAATTTCTGGGGTAGGCAAAGGAATTTTGAACCAGAAATTCAGTTTTTTGCAGGATACAGCACCAGACTTAGGAATGCCCAGCTTTACAAATTGCCTAGAATTAGGCTGGATTTATACCACTTAGAACTGACTCTTAGAAACACAAATCATCATGGTGAAACAGTGAAACAGTCAGATATATATTCACAAGTGAATGCTTTCACTAGACTGGTGCATTGATGACAACAGTAAATAGGAGAGAAAGACACTTCTAATTTTTTTATGCCCATTACCTGAGTTCTTTAATTGCCTACTGGATCAGACAACTGAGTCTCAGGTTGTTGTGATTTGAATCGCCTGTTCCTCCAGGGGAATCCCCTTGCCACACCTGTCCTGTAGACGACCTGAGCCAGCAAAAAAAAAAATCCTTCACAGATTGTTCTTTACATGGAACTCTATGGAAGAATCTTCAGTGATACTTTTTCAGAGGAGACTGACATGATAGTCATCTATGAATGAGTGTTTTCCACTTGAATTTTGAACCTGAAGTCCTGCTGTGGGCTGTATAGGAGAAAAGGCTTAGGAGGGCCCATATTAGCAAAGTGCCTACAATGTGTTTGGACTTACCCCATTAAAAATTAATACTTGGACTCATAAATCACATGGTGGAATCAGATATATAAGGACTAGTCAGACCTTTCACAGGTGTCTAATATTGTGGCCCTGAACAATAAAGGCATGAGTAAGTGTGGTTTTAATGGGAGCCTATACATTAGCTCAGTTGTTTAAGTGTATGCTTAAACAAAGCAGTCATGCTCAGGATAATATGGTTACAACCCCAGATACTTTCACCAAACCAGACCTGCCCTGAAGGCATTCTGAGGCTGGGGGGAATCCTTCTGCTCTTGTACCATGTAAAGAACTGGGAGGCCTAATATTCATGTATAGTTTTTCTGATGAGCTAGGTATGGTGGACATGGTTAATTTCTTTTTTTAAAATTTTTTTTGCATCATTTATTTTATTTTAAAGAAAAAAATATAAAAACAATGGTACAAAATCTCAAAACAAGATTTTAGAAGAGTAACAATGGTTAGTACATTGTGTATTGTTACTGCCAAAGTAGTTTCTCATATTACAAGATATAGACAAGAAATAAT
>NW_004525095.1:46688-57282 GCF_000260255.1 Octodon degus
AACTGAGTGGGTCTTGCCTCTAGCCTCTTTGCAGGGAGTTCTGCTGAAGGGTTCTGTGCTGGGCCTGTGCTCTGGGTCTATTCAGGATCCGGAGGACCCCAGGTCATCTCACTCACTCGCCAGTCCTGCTCTAGACACGGTTAATTTCTGTGGCATCCAAAGCAATTTTGAACCAGAAGTTCAGTTTTCGCTGGATACAGGAACAGACTTAGGAAGACTCAATTCCCAAATTGCTTAGAATTTAGCTACACTTTCTCCAAATAGAACTGACTCTTAGACACACAAATCATAAGGTTGAAACAGTGAGATACTCATTGACAATGAATGCTTTCACTAGACTTGTGCATTGGTGACCCTCGCAGTAAAGAGGAGAGAAAGAGTCTAATTTGGGTGTGCACATTGCCTGAGTTCTTTCAGTGCCTACTGAATCAGACAACTGAGGCACAGGTTGCTGTGCTTTGAATATTCTATTCTTGAGTACTTACCACACTTGCCCTAAGGGTAACCTGAGCCAGCAAAACAAAACAAAACAAACTCATCTCAACTTGTGCTGTGTGTGAAATTTGACAGTACAAGCCTTAATGATACTTTACTGAGGAGACTGGCATAGTGGTGATCTATCAATTACTGTGTTTACCAGTTTAATTTTGAAAAAAAAGTGGTGTTGGGGACTGTAATGGAGTTCTTTAAGTGCCTCTTGAACCACACAAATAAGTATCATGTTCCTGTTGTTTGAATCCCCTGTTCTTCTTCCTTACCACACCTGCCCAATGGCAACATGAGCCAAGGGAAAAAAATCCTTCTCAACTTCTGCTTTACATGGAACTGTATGGTAGAATTTTCAATGATACTTTTTCTGAAGAGAGTCACATGGTAGTGATCTATGAAGTACTGTTTGTTCCAGTTGAATTTTTAACTGGAAGTCCTTTTGGGGGCTGTAAAGGGGAACAGGCTTAGGAGGGTCCATCTTCCCAAAGTGCCTAGAAAAAATGTGAACTTTCTCCATTAGGGATTCTCATTTAGAAATACAAATCATACAGTGGAAAGAATCAGATACACAAGGACAAGTCCAACCTTACGCAGGCATCTTGCATTGTGGCCCATAAAAATATAGGCATGAGAATGTCTTTCTGATGGGGAGTTGCCCATTAGCTCTGTTGTGTAAGTGCCTGCTTAAGCCAAGCAATGAGGCTCAGAATGCTGTGTTTCAGTCCTCAGATACTGTGTGTTTCAAACCACAGCTGCCCTGAAAGAAATCTGAGACTGCCAAAAATAATGAAAAAATCCTTCTACCAATTTTTCATATAAAGAACTGGGATGCCAGATCTTGAGGTATACATTTTCTGAGCAGCCTGTCGTTGCGGACATGGTGAATGTCTGGAGTTCCTGGTGTAAGTAGTCAACTATGCATGGAAAATCTAGCCTTACACAGGTGTCATGCATTTTGGTCCTTTACAATAAAGGAGAGAGAAAGGGTGCTTCTAATGGGGGCTTCCCATTAGATCAGTTTTTTAAGTGCTTACTTAAATGAAACAGTGAGCCTCAGCATGCTGTGGTTAGAACCCCAGATCCTCAAGAGAAAAGAAACCTTCCCTGAAAGCATTCTGAAGCCACCAAAAAATAAAAAATAAAATAAAATATAAAATCCTCATGTATTTTTTGCATATAGAGATAGGAGACTTGATCTTCAGGGATTCTTTTTCTGAGTAGCCTGGGATGGTAATGAACTACGAATTACTGGGATTTCCTGCTGAATTTTGAAACAGAAGTCCTGTTGGGGGATGTATAGTGGAACAGGCTTCAGAGTTCCCATATTCCTAAAGTACCTAGAAGTTGTCGGGACTATCTCCATTAAGAATTCACACTTATAAACACAAATCATATGGTTCAAGTAGTCAGATAAACATGGATAAGTCAGGCCTTACAGACGTGTCACACATTGTGACCCTTAACAATAAAGGGGAGAGAAATTTTGTTTCTAATGATGGCCTGCCCATTAGCTCAGTTGTGTAAGAACCTCCTTAAACAAAGCCATGATGCTCAGGATGCTGTGGTTCAATCCCCAGTTCCTCAAGCCAAACTAGACTTGCCATGCAGGCATCCAATTGACACCGAAAAAAAGAATAAAGTAAAATAAAAAATCCTATGCCCTTTTTCTATATAAAGAGCTGGGAGGCAGGATCTTCGCGAATACTTTTTCTGTATAGACTGGTGCTATTGCAACCTATGAATTACTGTGATTTCCAGTTGAATTTACAACTGAGTGTCTTGTTGGGGCTTATATAATGGTAAAGGCTTCAGAGGGCTCATCTTCTCAAAGTGCCCAGAACACGTTTGGACTTTTTCCATTAAGAATTGGAACTTAGGGGTCCGGGGAGATGGCTCAGTGGAGTAAGTGCTTCCCTGGCAAGTACAAGGGCCCTAGTTCTAATCCCCGGTCCCCCCCCCACCAAAAAAAAAAGAATTGAAACTTAGAAATAGAAATCATATAGTGGAAAGAAGTCAGATATACATGGACAATCAAGCCAACACAGGTGTCACACTTTGTGGCCCTTAACAATAAAGGGGAGAAAAAGTGTGTTTCTAATGGGGGTCAGCCCATTAGCTAAGTGATTTGAGTGCCTGCTGAAACAAAGCATGGAGGTTCAGGATGCTGTGGTCATTCCCATTTCTTCAAGCCAAATCAGAGCTGCCCAGAAGGCATCCTGATAACACACACAAAAAAATTACTCTTCTGGCCTTTTTCAAAGAAAGAAATGAACAGCAGGATCTTCAGGGATAGTTTCTCTGGTGAGACAGTTGTGGTGGTGATCTATGAATTGTTGAGTTTTCCTGCTGAATTTTGAAATGGATGTCCTGTTGGAGACTGTATCGAAAAACAGGCTTTGGAGGGCCCATCATCCCAATGTGCCTAGAACTTGTGTGGAATATATCCATTAAGAATTCACACTTAGAAACACAACTCATATGGTAGAAGTAGTCAGATATATATGGACAAGTCAAACCTTAAAAAGATGTCAAACATTGTGGCCCTTAACAACAAAGGGGAGACAGAGTGTGTGTTTCTAATATGGGCCTGTTCATAGGCTCAGTTGTTTAAGTGCCTGCTTAAACAAATCAGTGAAGCTCAGGATGCTGTAGATCCATCTCAAGTTCCTCAAGGCAAACTGGTACTGCCCTAAAGGCATCCTGAGGGGACCATAAAAAAAATCCTTCAACCCTTTTTGCATATACGGAGCTGGGAGTCAGGGTCTTCAGGGATACTTTCTCTGAGGAGACAGGCGTGGTGGTGATCTATAAATTCCTATGTATTGCTACTGAATTTAGAACAGCAAGACCTGGTGTTGGATGTATAGCATAACAGGTTCAGGAGGGCCCAATTAACAATGTGCCTAGAACTAGTCTGTATTTTTGATATTAAGAATTCACACTTAGAAACACAAATCATGTGGTTGAAGTAAGCCAATATACATGGATAACTCAGGTCTTCTACAGATGCCAGGCATTGTGGACCTTAACAATAAAGGGGACTGACTGTGAGTTTTTCCCAGGGTCTTGCCCTTTAAATCAGTTGTTTAAGGGCTTGCTCAAACAAAGCAGTGAGGTTCAGGATGCAATAGTTCAATACCCAGTACCACAAGCCAAACATGTGCTAGCTACCCTGAAGGCATTGTGGGGCCACCAATAATAAAATAATTAAAAAAATCCTCATCCATTTTTGCATATAAAGAGCTGGTAAGCAGGACCTTCAGGGATACTTTCTCTGAGGATTCTGGCAAGGTAGCTATCTACAAACTACTGCTTTTTCCTGCTAAATTTTGAACCGAAATTCCTGTGGTGTCTGTAGAGCAAAACAGGCTTCGGAGGACCAATTTTCTCACTGTTCTAGAAATACTCTGGACTTTCGCCATTAAGAATTCACACTTAGAAACACAAATCCTATGGTAGAAGTAGTCAGAAAAGCCTGGAGAACTCAAGTCATACACAGGTGTCATGCTTTGTAGGCCTTACAATAAAGGGGAGAGAAAGTGTACTTCTGACGGGGGCTGAAGCAAAAAAAAAAAAATCCTTATACCATTATCTCTAGAAAAGACTGGGTGGGAGAGCCAGTAACTTCAGGGAGAATGTATTTTCAGGGAATGGGCGAGGATTACATGGTGAATGGGTGAGGTAATCAATTTTTGCATGGAGACTGGAGCACCTATAGCAAGGCCAAGCTTTGGAGAAGTCCTAGCATTTAGTTGGACTTTCTCCTCTTAGAACCCTACCTTGGAGGTGAGTTCTAAGAGCAGAAAGATCTCCTTTACTCATACCATAGCTTTGAAAACATCATTTCTACATGGAAAGGTGAATGCCTTCACTAGACTGGAGAATTGGCTCCTGTAGCAGTAAAGGGGAGAGAAAGCGACTTTCAAATTCTGCTGTGCCCAGGACCTGCGGTACTGCCGAGCCTGTTGTGTCAGAGCTCGGAGATTCAGGAGGCTGTATTTCGAATCCCTGTTCTTTGAGCCATCCAGAATTCAATTAAAATAATTGAAAATAATATTTTTTTTGGCAGAACCAGGAATTGAACTCAGGCCCTTGCCCTTGCCAAGGAAGTGCTTAATCCACAGAGAGATTTCCCAGTGCCACTAAAATGAATTTTTAAAAAAATTTTCTTTTTTATTTTTTAATACAATTAAAATAAAACCCATCTCCACTTGTTCTCTACATGGAACTCGATGGAAGAATTTTCCATGAAATTATTTCCAAGGAGACTCGCCTGCTGGTGATGAATGCATTCTCCAGTCGAATTGGGGACCGGAAGTCCTGTTGGGGGCTGTCTAGGTTAAAAGGATTAGGAGGGAAATCTTCATCAAGGCCCTAGACCAGCTTGGGTATTTCACCACCAAAGATTCACCCTTGGAAACTGCAATCCTAAGGGGGAGAGAATGAGCTACACCTGGGGCTGTGAGGCCAGATACAGCTGGTTTCCACTGTAGCCCTTAAGAAGAAAGTCCTCAGCAAGTGAGTTTTACTCGGGGGCAAGCCCCTAGCTCAGTTCTTTAAGTGTCTGCTTCCACAAGGCTGTCAGTCTCAGGTTGCTGTAGTTCAATCCCCACAACACTCCAGCCAGCCAAAAGTGCACTGAAGGCATTTGAGGAGGAAAAAAAAAATATCCTTATTCCCTTTTTTTTCTAGAAAGGCCTGGGTGTAGGAGGCTGGAACTTCTGTTAGAATGTTTTCTTAGGGAACAGACACAGGTAATATGGTGAATGGGTTAGGAATTCAATTTTTTCCAGGAAACTGGATCAGCCATTTCAAGGCCCAGCTTCTGAGAAGGCCTCGCATTAAGCTGGAATTTCTTCTCTCAGAACTCAACCACGGAGGTGAATTCTAAACAGATAAAGACCTCTTTTAATCATACCATAACATCGAAACCATCATTTCCACATGAAACGGTGAATGCTTTAACTACACTGGCGAATTGGGTCCTGTAGCAGTAAAGGGGACAGAAAGAGCCTTTCAAATTCTGCTGTGCCCGGGACCTGAGGTACGGTCGAGCCTGTTGTGTCAGAGCATGGAGATTCAGGATGCTGTATTTCTAATCCCTGTTCATTGAGCTTTCCCACAATTCAATTAAAATATTTAAAAATAATATATATTTTGGCAGAACCAGGAATTGCACTCAGGCCCTTGCCATTGCAAGGGAAGATCTCATTCCATGGAGCATTCTCCCCATCCCACTAAAATGAAATTTTAAAAAATTATTCATTTTAAGTTTTAGTAAAATTAAAATAAAACCCATCTCCCCTTGTTCTCTACAAGGAACTTGATGGAAGAATTTTCCAGGAAACTATTTACGAGGAGACTCGCCTGCTGGTGCTGAATGCGATCTCGAGTTGAATAGAAGACCGGAAGTCCTGTTGGGGGCTGTCTAGGGGGAAAGGATTAGGAGGGCAACCTTCGCCAAGGGCCTAGACCTGCTGGGGTAATTCTCCACCAAAGATTGACCCTTGGAAACTAAAATCCTAAGGTGGAGAGAATGAGCTGCACCTGAGGATTTGAGGCCTGACACAACTGGGTTCCACAGCGACCCTTAAGAAGGGTCAGCAAGTGTGTTTTAGCCGGGGGCAAGGACTTAGCTCAGTTCTTTAAGTGGCTGCTTCCACAAGGCTGTAAGCCTCAGGTTGCTGTAGTTCGATCCCCACAACACTACAGCCAGCCAAAAGTACCCTGAAGGTTTTCGAGGAGCCAAAAAAAAAATCCTGATTTCATGTTTTTCAAGAAAGGCCTGGGTGGGGAGGCTGGAACTTCTGTTAGAATGTATTCTCAGGGAATGGTACCAGGTTACATGGTCAATGGGTAAGGAATTCAATTTTTGCCTGGACACTGGAGCAGCCATTTCAAGGCTCAGCTTCTGAGAAGGCCTATCGTTAAGCTTTAATTTCTTCTCTTAGAACTCAACCTTGGAGGTGAGTTCTAACAGCAGAAAGATCACTTTTAATCATACCATATCTTTGAAACCATCATTTCCACATGAAACGGTGAATGCCTTCAATAGACTGGTGAATTGGGTCCTCTAGCAGTAAAGGGGATAGAGAGAGCCTTTCGAATTCTGCTGTGCCCAAGACCTGAGGTCTGGCCGAGCCTGTTTTGTCAGAGCACGGAGATTTAGGAGGCTGTGTTTTGAATCCCTGTTCCATGAGACTTCCCACAATTCAATTAACATATTTAAAACTAAAACATTTTTTGGTAGAACCAGGAATTAAACTCAGGCCCTTGCCAATGCCAGGGAAGTTCTCATTCCACTGAGCCATCTCCCTGTCCCACTAAAATTAATTTTTAGGACAGTGGAGATCCCTCAGTGGAATAAGTGCTTCCCTGGCAAGTTCAAGGGACTGAGTGCAATTCCCGGTTCTGCAAATAAATAATTAAATAAATAAACAAATAAATACATCAAAGGAATATTTAAAAAAACAAATAAAATAAAATGAATTTTTAAAAAATTATTCTTTTTTAATTTTTAATACGATTAAAATAAAACCCATCTCCCCTTGTTCTCTACATGGAACTCGAAGGAAGAACTTTCCGTGAAAATATTTCTGAGGAGACTCGCCTGCTGGTGATTAATGCGTTCTCCAGTTGAATTGGTTACCGGAAATCCTCTTTGGGGATGCCCAGAGGAAGAGGATTAGGAGGGCAACTTGCGCCAAAGAACTAGACCCGCTTGGTTATTTCTCCACCAAAGATTTACCCTTGGAAACTGAAATCCTAAGGTGGAGAGAATGAGCTACACCTGGGTCTGTGAGGCCTGGCACAGCTGGGTTCCACTGTGGCCCTTAAGAAGAAAGTCCTCAGCAAGTATGTTTTAGTTGGGGGCAAGGCCCCAGCTCAGTTCTTGAAGTGGCTGCTTCCCCAAGGTTGTCAGCCTCAGGTTGCTGTAGTTCGATTCCCTCAGCACTCCAACCAGCCAAAACTGCCCTGAAGGTTTTCGAGGAGCCAAAGTATAATCCTTATTCCATTTTTTTTCTACAAAGGCATGCGTGTGGGAGACGGGAACTTCTGTCAGAATGTTTTCTCAGGAAATGGGTGCGGGTTACATGGTGAATGGGTGGGGAATTCAATTTTTTTCCTGGAGAGTGGAGCAGCCATTTGAAGGCTCAGCTTCTGAGAAGGCCTAGCATTAAGCTTTAATTGCTTCTCTTAGAACTGAACCTCGGAGGTGAGCTCTAACAGCAGAAAGATCTCATTTACTCATACCATAGCTTTCTAACTGTCACTTCCACATGATACAGTGAATGCCTTCACTAGACTGGCGAATTGGGTCCTCTAGCAGTAAAGGGGAGAGAAAGAGCCTTTCAAATTCTGCTGTGCCCGAGACCTGAGGTCCGGCAGCGCCTGTTGTGTCAGAGCACGGAGATTTAGGAGGCTGTGTTTCGAATCCCTGTTCCATGAGCCTTCCCACAATTCAATTAAAATGTTTAAAAATAATACTTTTTTTTGTAGAACCAGGAATTGAACTCAGGCCCTTGCCATTTCCAGGGAAGTTCTCTTTCCACTGAGCCAATTCCACTTCCTATAAAAATGAATTTTTAGGGCAGCAGAGATCGCTCAGTGGAATAAGTGCTTCCCTGGAAAGCGCAAGGGCCAGAGTTCAATCCCTCTTTGTGTAAATAAATAAACAACTCAAAAGAACATATAAAAAAATAAAATAAATAAAATAAAATGAATTTTTAAAAAATTATTCCTTTTTAATTTTTAATATTAAAATAAAACCCATCTCCACTTGTTCTCTACATGGAACTCGAAGGAAGAATTTTCCATGAAAATATTTCTGAGGAGACTCGCCTGCTGGTGATGAATTCGTTGTACAGTTGAATTGGTTACCGGAAATCGTCTTGGGGTCTGTCTAGGGGAACAGGATCAGGAGGGCAACCTTCCCCAATTGCCTAGACCCGCTCGGGTATTTCTCCAAAAAAAAAGTCACCCTTCGAAAAGGAAATCCTAAGTTGGAGAGAATGAGTTACACCTGGGGCTGTGAGGCCTGGCACAGCTGGGTTCCACTGTGGCCCTTAAGAAGAAAGCCCTCAGCAAGTGTGTTTTGGTCGGGGGCAAGGCCCTAGCTCAGTTCTTGAAGTGGCTGATTCCACAAGGCTGTCAGACTCAGGTTGCTGTAGTTCGATCCCCACAACACACCAGCCAGCCTCAAGTGCCCTGAAGGCATTCGAGGAGCAAAAAAAGAAAAACAATTCTTATTCCATTTTTTTCTAGAAAGGCCAGGGTGTGGGAGGCTGGAACTTCTGTTAGAATGTTTTGTAAGGGAACAGTCGCGGGTTACATTGTGAATGGGTGAGGAATTTAATTTTTGCCTGGACACTGGAGCAGCCATTTCAAGGCTCAGCTTCTGAGAAGGCCTAGAGTTAAGCTTTAATTTCTACTCTTAGAACACAACCTCAGAGGTGAGTTCTAAAAGGACAAAGATCTCTTTTACTCATACCAAAGGTTCGAAACCGTCATTTCCACATGAAATGGTGAAAGCCTTCACTAGACTGGCGAATTTGGTCCTGTAGCAGTAAAGGGGAGAGAAAGAGCCTTTCGAAATCTCCTGTGCCCGGGACCTGAGTTCCGGCAGAGCCTGTTGTGCCAGAGCAAGGAGATTTAGGAGGCTGGGTTTCGAACCCCTGTTCCATGAGCCTTCTCACAATTCAATTTAAATGTTTAAAAATAATATTTATTTTTTCTAGAACCCGGAATTGAACTCAGGCCCTTGCCATTGCCAGGGAAGTTCTCATTCCACTGAGCCATCTCCCCATAACACTAAAATGAATTTTTAGGGCCGCGGAGATGGGTCAGTGGAATACCTGCTTCCTTGGCACGCGAAAGGGACTGAGTTCAATCCCCGGTTCTGCAAATAAATAAATGAATGTGTAAATATATAAATAAAAAGTCAAAACAATATCTAAAAAAATAAAAAAATGAAAAGAATTTTTAAAAAATTGTTCTTTTTCAATTTTTAATACAATTAAAATAAAACCCATCTCCCCTTGTTCACTACATGGAACTCGATGGAAGAATTTTCCATGAAACTATTTCTAAAGAGACTCGCCTGCTGGTGATGAATGTTTTCTCCAGTTAAATTGGGGACTGGAAATCCTCCTGGGGGCTGTCTAATGGAAAAGGATTAGGAGGGCACCCTTCGCCAAGGGCCTAGAACGGTTTGGGTATTTCTCCACCAATGATTCACCCTTGGAAACTGAAATCCTAAGGTGGAGAGAATGAGCTACACATGGGCCTGTGAGGCCTTGCACAGCTGGGTTCCACTTTGGCCCTTAGGAAGAAAGTCCTCAGCAAGTATGTTTTATTCAGGGGCAAGGCACAGTTCTTAAAGTGACTGCTTCCACAAGGCTGTCAGCCTCAGGTTGCTCTAGTTCGATCTCCACAACACTCCAGCCAGCCAAAACTGCCCTGAATTCACTCAAGGAGCAAAAAAGAAAAAAAAAATCCTTATTCCATTTTTTTCTAGAAAAGCCTCGGTGTGGGAGGCTGGAACTTCTGTTAGAATGATTTCTCAGGGAATGGGCGTGGGTTACATGGTGAATGGGTGAGCAATTCAGTTTTTTTTTAAAGTTTTGTTGATAAATAGATAGCAATGAGACAGTTTCAAATCAAATCGGAAGTACAGTTTCAACAAATAATACACTGCATATACTCATCTTAGTGGTTAATTGCCGTACAAGAAGTGGACTTGTGATCCTATTTACAAACACCATTAGAACAAATCATTCTATTCATTAAGAGAATGCAACTATATTTCTATCCTAACCACTGTGAATACACAGATACAAAATGGACATTCATAGGTATACCCCATTTTTTCTAAGTTCCATTATTGAATATTATAGGTGTGTAAACTCAGCAAAATATTCTAAGAGTCCAGTAGCGCATAATAGCATTGGATCTTCTGTTTAATGGGCAATGTCAGAAATTATTGACCTGAGTCCCCCACAGCTCAATATAATAGCATGGCTTTATTTCCTATATTTCGTCTTCATACTTTTCTGCTGGATGGTTAAGACCAAGATAAAGCAGGACCTATGCAACAAGAGTTGTA
>NW_004525095.1:74860-81223 GCF_000260255.1 Octodon degus
AAGTGGATGCCACTTGAACATATACTCATAAGTGAAATAATCCAGACACACATGTGTAAATATCGTATAGTCTCCGTAGTATGAGAACTCCAAAGAAGAAATACAAATAGAAAGATATAATACAGGGAAAGGGAAAGCAGGATCTCAAGGACTAACTAATCAAGAGAGGGAAAGGTGATGAGCTTGGAAACATGACAATATTAAACCATGCATTTATATGTAAAAGATGAGCAAGGCAATGATCCGGAGAATATTCAGAAGATTCTTTAATCTAGGAGTTAATTGGAATGATACTCACCTTCACTAACTATATATACTGATACCTGTGAACTAAGCCACTGCACTTCAGATGGTAATTTGTAAGAGTAGTTTCATGTTGGGGATGCCTGTCATTGTGGTATTGTGAATATGGGCGGCTTGTCATGACATGCTAGTTACTGCTAAGATATCTCTCGGGTAGGTGGATGTTCAAGATGTGCAATGTTAATCTTAACCCAAGTTTTGACTTCTTCTATAAAAGACAGACAACAAAAAATCTAGCAACTAAAAATTTAACCTTGAAACTCACAGGTGAACCTTATTATCATTTAGCATCATATTTTACGTATTGGAAAAAACACGATGCAGCTGGCAAACATCTTATTTTCAGTTAACACATAAAGCAGATGTAAGCTTTTAGTGATCAGAAACCAGTTTTTAGCAAGGAAACTTCGGGTATGGTGCCTTAAACCCTTAGATATTTCTGTTTTTTTTTTTCAGGCTCATACAACCACAGATGTCTCCAGAAAGGAATCCAACAGTTTTTTGTTTTTTGTTTTTTGTTTTTGTGGTCAACATCCCATCAGCCACAGGCTTTAGTGTGGATTCACCAAAGAACGGCTGAGGAAACCTGTGCTCTGCTTTTAAAGAGTGGCAGCTGTTTTAAGAGCATTTACTAGCTGGCAGAGTAACAATTGTTTATCCAAATTTTACAAGGAATATTTAAAAAGCCTGAACAAGATTACCTAAGTGCTTTACAGTAAAGGCCTTAAGTCTTTAACTTATCTTTTATCCAATTAAATGATAACTAGACTTAGGAGAAAAGGTCAAATTTTTCTCTCACACTTAAATGTTTTGGTCACATAAGTGTGCTGTTTTTGGAAATAGCTCCTTCTGGTGTCATCCAGAAGTCAGTTTTTTTTCCATTGTGTCTCAGGTTTAGACTTTTTTATCTTTGGTGTTAACAAACATTTATTTTTAAGGGCTTTACCTAGCTGGAACAGTCAGGGTTTTTAATTTTTACATGCCTTTTAAAAAAGGAAAGTACAAAGAGATAAGAAAGTCAGGAACAAGGTCAAAGCAAGGAAACTGAAATAGATCAGGTACGACATTCCCTCTAGCATGTAGAGGGGGATCAGAACCAGTCTATCCCTGTGAAACCTGTCCTCCAAGTCTTTAAGAATGGTTGCCGAGCTAATGTCATTTAACTGGCAAAAGGAGTCCCGTTTTTTATATAGGCATGTAGGTTTTTTTTTTTTTTTTTTAAGTCTAAGCTGGCTATAAATCCCATTTTACAGAGGTTTACATCTAATCTAATAGGAAGCTTATTAACCTTATCATCTCTAGTGCTATTGTCTAAGATTCCACAAGGAATACCAGTACATTTATCAACTAGTTCAAATGTAGCACATAACAATATAAAATAGTCATAAAATGTCCCATTAAAGAAATATCATAACCTTATAACAATTTTATATTTAGCTTATATTTAGCAACACATTCTGACCAATATTTTAACAACTGCATAATGAATTTATCTGTGTACCGGCTGGCAGGTGGAACAAGCAGGTTCTGAGGGTGATGGTCAGGAGTCACAGCCGCTTCTTATCAGTTGGAACTGCCAGTGCAACAAGGTGGAATTAGCCAGTTTTCTGGGAACGGTGTATGGAACAGCAAACCTTGAGTCATTTCAGGGGGTCAGCAACGGATGGTGGAGGGTGTCAGCTCCGAGTCCTTCTTTGGAGAAGCTAAGGGGACTAAAAAGAAGGGGGTGCGTAGGATGGTAGATTACAGCCTTGATAAATTTCTTGATCCATGTAGGTGGATAGAGACCAGGAAGTGAATATTGAGTCTTGTCAGGAGGATAGCCATCCCAGGTGGAGTTTGGAAGGAGGGCCACTCTGAAGAACAGAGTTTGTCATTTTTCTTTTTTAACAGTCAAAGAAAGATTATGTGCTCTCCCCCTAATCTCCGACCAATGACCTTGGGGAAGGGCGAGAGGAGCAGATGTTACTTGTCCCATATTATCAAAATAACCGACGTCCCACAGAACTCCAAGGGGACAGAGGCAGGCGAAAAAAGTGTAGGCTGCTGCAAACAAATAAACGGGGACATGTGAAGGATGTCGTTGGGAGGGAGATCCTACTGAGGAGAAAGAAGTCATTAACAATGAAAGTGCTGCAGGTGCTGTAGGAAAAGAAACAGGAAGTTATGGCACCAGACACACGAACATAAACGACATTAAACACTAAAACTTAGTCAAAAGACAGATTCTATTGGCCACACAAGAGTCCCTCGTTCAGAGGGCAATACACAGATGGATCCAGCTGGGTCACCCCAGGGATCCGGAACCACACTGAGGCATCCCTCAGCTGAGTGACTTACAACCTCCAGGCTCATCTGCCGGTTGCAGGCAGCGAGAGCTCACGCATCCCACTGCCAGCCATGGCCAATAGACAGACTAGCGATCACTCAGACGCCCGAAGGCCAGACGGTGTAAAACACCCAAAGAAAGAAATCACAGGGGGACAGGGATCGTAACACTCATGCATCTTGTTCCCAGCCACCTGAAACAAACTGAAATTGAGCACTCACAACTTGAGAATGAAATGAATCCATGAGACAAGACATAAAACAAGAAACAGAGTTGTATGGCCTTACTTACCCCGAGAAATTTTGCGGCCATTGGGGTCCCCCACCAAGGGAAACGATCCCGGATGAGCCCCCAAATGTAAGGGTTGAGTCGCCGCGAAGGAAGACCCCAAGAGTCGGTCTCTCATGCAAATCACAAAGGGAAAGTTTTATTATCTACGAATATGTAGGGCAGTCTGCACATGCAGGAACAGAGCGTGCCTCTAGTGTAGCAGGCATAGTTTTTAAAGGCAAAAACCACAAAATGGGGAGGGAGAAATCAAATCACAGAAGCAAATTGCATTGGTTATTGTAGGTTGACCTTTACAATAATTGGTGGATTACAATACTGGATGACCAAATGAATTAAGTCCGAGGGTAGCTGGTGGATCTAACCTTGTGGTTGTCATATTACAGGAACGTTTTTAAGAAATCGGGGCACTGTGTCCTGGGACATCCTGTTGTTATGGCTTTCAACAGTGAGACCATGGGCTTGGGAATGTATGTCTCTTGCAAGAATTTAAACAAGGGGAGGGCCAAGGACAACTTCTTGGCTAACTCAGAGATTTTAGTTCTTTTCCAAGTAACAAGAACCCATCTGAGGTTTTCATGTCCTCTTTGTTTTAGGAACAATGATTGCTCAAGCTCTAGGGCCAAAAACCAGTGAGTAGGTCCTTTTAATTGAAACACATTTTATGTAATTATTTCTACATGTGATCTTAAAATTATTTGGGCTTTACAAACTCCACCTCGGACATGAGTTCTAACAGGAGAAAGATCTCTTTTACTCATACCATAGCTTCGAAACCATCATTTCTACATGAAATTGTGAATGCCTTAAATAGACTGGCGAATTGGGTCCTATAGCAGTAAAGGGGAGAGAAAGAGCCTTTCAAATTTTGCTGTGCCCGGGACCTGAGGCCCTGCCGAGCCTGTTGTGTCAGAACCCAGAGATTCAGGAGGCTGTGTTTCGAATCCCTGTTCCTTGAGCCTTCCCACAATTCAATTAAAAAAAAATTAATAATAACATTTTTTTGGCAGAACCAGGAATAGAACTCAGACCCTTGCCCTTGCCAGGGAAGTTCTCATTCCACTGAGCCATCTCCCTGTCCAACAAAAATGAATTTTTAAGAAATTATTCTTTTTCAATTTTTAGTACAAATAAAATAAAACCCATCTATCCTTGTTCTCTACATGGAACTCGATGCAAAAATTGTCCATGAAACTTTTTCCGAGGAGACTTGCCTGCTGATGATGAATGTATTCTCCAGTTGAATTGGGGACCAGAAGTCCTGTTGGGGGCTGTTTAGGGGAAAGGAATTAGGAGGGCACCCTTCACCAAGATCCTAGACCCTTACAGGTATTTCTCCACCAAAGTTTCACCCTTGGAAACTGAAATCCTAAGGTGGAGAGAAGGAGCTTAACCTGGGGCTGTGAGGCCTAGCACAGCTGGGTTCCACTGTGGCCATTAAGAAGAAAGTCCTCAGCAATAAGTTTTAGTCAGGGGCAAGGCCCGAGTTCAGTTCTTTAAGTGGCTGCTTCCACAAGGCTCTCAGCTTCAGGTTGCTGTAGTTCAATCGCCAAAACACTCCAGCCAGCCAAAAGTGCCCTGAAGGCATTCAAGGAGAAAAAAAAAATAAGATCCTTATTCCATTTTTTTTCGAGAAAGGCCTGGGTGTGGGAGGCTGGAACTTCTGTTAGAATGTTTTCTCTGGGAACGGGCTTGGGTTACATGGTAAAAGGGTGAGGAATTCAATTCTTGCCTGAAGACTGGAGTAGCCATTTCAAGGCCCCGCTTCATAGAAGGTCTAGAATTAAGCTGGAACTTCTTCTCTTAAAACTCAACCTCGGAGGTGAGTTCTAACAGGAGAAAGTTCTCTTTTATTCATACCATAGATTCAAAACCCTCATTTCCACATGAAATGGTGAAGGCCTTCACTAGACTGGCAAATTGGGACCTGTGGCAGTAAAGGGGAGAGAAAGAGCCTTTCGAGTTATGCTGTGCCTGGGATCTGAGGTCCAGTCAAGCCTGTTTTGTCAGAGCACGGATATTCAGGAGGCTGTGTTTCGAATCCCTGTTCCATGAGCCTTTCCAAAATTCAATGAAAATGTTTAAAAATAATATTTTTTATGGCAGAATCAGGAATGGAAATCAGGTCCTTTCCATTTCCAGGGAAGTTCTCATTCTACTGTGCCTTCTTCCCATCCAACTAAAATGAAATTTTAAAAAATTATTTTTTTAAAATTTTTAACACAATTAAAAGAAAACCCATCTTCCCTTGTTCTCTACATGCAACTCGATGGAAGAATTTTCCATGAAACTATTTCCGAGAAGACTAGCCTGCTAGTGATGAATGCAATTTCCAGTTGAATTGGAGACCGGAAGTCCTCTTGGGGCTGTTTAGGGAAAAGGATTAGGAGGGCACCCTTCGCCAAGGGCCTAGACCCTCTCCGGTATTTCTCCACCAAAGATTCACCATTGAAAATTGAAATCCTAAGGTGGAGAAAATGATCTACACCTGGGGCTGTGAGGCCTGGCACCGATGGGTTCCACTGTGGCCCTTAGGAGGAAAGTCCTCAGCAAGTGTGTTTTAGTCGGGGGCAGGGCCAGAGCTCAGTTCTTTAAGTGGCTGCTTCCACAAAGCTGTCATACTCAGGTTGCTGTAGTTCAACCCGACAACACTCCAGCCAGCCAAAAGTGCCCTGAAGACATTCAAGGAGGAAAAGAAAAAAATGTTTATTCCATATTTTTCTAGAAAGTTCTGGATGTGGGAAGGTGGAACTTCTGTTAAAATGTTTTCTCAGGGAATGGGCGCGGGTTACATGGTGAATGGGCGAGGAATTCAATTGTTGCCTGGAGAATGGAGCAGTAGCTTCAAGGCCCAGCTTCTTAGAAGGTCTAGCGTTAAGCTGGAATTTCTTCTCTTAGAAGTCAACCTCAGAGGTGAGTTCTAACAGGAGAAAGATTTCTTTTACTCACACCATAGATTCGAAACCCTCATTTCCACATGAAACGGTGAATGCCTTCACTAGACTCATGAATTGGGTCCTGTGGCAGTAAAGGGGAGAGAAAGAGCCTTTCGAATTCTGCTGTGCCTGGGACCTGAGTTCTTGCGGAGCCTTTTGTGTCAGAGCATGGAGATTCAGGAGGTTGTGTTCCATATCCCTATTCCATGAGCCTTCCCACAATTCAATTAAAATGTTTAAAAATAATATATTTTTTGCAGAACCAGGAATTGAAATCAGGCCCCTGCCATTGCCAGGGAAGTACTCATTCTACTGAGCTATCTCCCCATCCCACTAAAATGAATTTGTAAAAAATTATTTTTTTTTAAATTTTTAATACAATTAAAATAAAACAGAGACCCAGTCCTAGCCCAGGTTCGGTGAGTGTGCGGAGAGTTTCCTGCTACCCTGCGCCGGCGGGACCAGTCCCAGCCCAGGCGCAGCGTGGGCCGGACCCTCTCCCAGCCC
>NW_004525095.1:85338-90154 GCF_000260255.1 Octodon degus
GAGTCTGTTTTGTCAGAGCACGGAGATTCAGGAGGCTGTGTTTCGAATTCCTGTTCCTTGAGCTTTCCCACAATGCAAGTAAAATAATTAAAAAATTATATTTCCTTTGGGAGAAACAGGATTAAACTCAGGCCCTTGCCATTTCTAGGGAAGTTCTCATTCCACTCAGCCATTTCCCCGTCCCACAAAAATGAATTTGTAAAAAATTATGCTGTATAAATTTTTAATATAATTAAATTAAAACCCATCTTTCCTTTTTCTCTACATGGTACTCGATGAAAGAATTTTCCATGAAACTATTTCGAAGGAGACTAGACTGCTGGTGATGAATGCGTTCTTCCATTGAATTGGAGACCAGAAGTCCTGTTGGGGCCTGTCAAGGGGAAAAGTATTAGGAGGGCACCCTTCACCAAGTGCCTAGACCCACTCGGGTATTTCTCCATTAAAGATTCACTCTTGGAAACTGAAATCCTAATGTGGAGAGAATGAGCTACACTTAGGGCTGGGAGCCCTGGAACAGCTGTGTTCCACTGTGGCCCTTATGAAGAAAGTCTTCAGCAAGTTGTTTTAGTCAGGGGCAAGGACCTAGCTCAGATCTTTAAGTGGCTGCTTCCACAAGGCTGTCAGCCTCAAGCTGCTGTAGTTCGATCCCCACAACACTCCAGGAAGCCAAAAGTGCCCTGAAGGCATTGAAGAAGCAAAAAAAAAAAAATATCCTTATTCCATTTTTTTCTAGAAAGGCCTGGGTGTGGGAGTCTGGAACTTCTGTTAGAATGTTTTCTCAGGGAATGGGCATGGGTTACATGGTGAATGGGTGAGGAATTCAATTTTTGCCTGGAGATTGGAGCAGCCATTTCAAGGCCCAGCTTCTGAGAAGGCCTAGCATTAAGCTGGAATTTCCTCTCTTAGAACTCAACCTCAGAGGTGAGTTCTAACAGGAGTTAGATCTCATTTACTCATACCATAGCTTCGATACCATCATTTCCACATGAAACGGTGAATGCCTTCACTATACTGGTGAATTGGGTCCTGTGCCAGTAAAGGGGAGAGAAATAGCCTTTCGAATTCAGATGTGCCCGGGACCTCAGGTCCTGCTGAGCATTTTGTGTCCGAGAATGGAGTTTCAGGAGGCTGTGTTTCAAATCCCTGTTCCAAGAGCCTTCCAAAAATTCAATTAAAATATTTAGAAATATTTTTTTTGGCAGAACCAGGAATTGAAATCAGGCCTTTGCCCTTGCCAGGGAAGTTCTCTTTCCACTGAGCCATTTCCCTGTCCCACAAAAATGAATTTGTAAAAAATTATTCTTTTTAAATTGTTAATACAATTAAAATAAAAAGCATCTCTCCTTGTTCTCTACATGGAACTTGATGAAAGAATTTTCCATGATACTATTTCCGAGGAGACTTGCCTGCTGGCGATGAATGTGTTCTCCAGTTGAATTGGAGACTGGAAGTCCTGTTGGGGGCTGTCTAGTGGGAAAGGATTAGGAGGGCACCCTTCCCCAAGAGCTTTGACCTGCTCAGCTATTTCTCTACCAAAGATTCACCCTTGAAAACTGAAATCCTAAAATGGAGAGACCGAGCTACACCTGGGGCTGTGAGGCCTGGCACAGCTGGGTCCCATTGTGGCCCTTAAAAAGAAAGTCCTCAGCTAGTGTGTTTTAGCTGCGGGCAAGGACTTATCTCAGTTCTTTAAGTGGCTGCTTCCACAAGTCTGTAAGACTGAGGCTGCTGTAGTTTGATCCCCACAACACTCCAGCCAGCCAAAACTGCCCTGAAGTCATTGGAGGAGAAAAAAATCTTTATTCCATTTTTTTCTGGAAATTCCTTGGTGGGGGAGCCTGGAACTTCGCTTAGAATGTTTTCTCAGGGAACGGGCATGGGTTCCATGGCGAATGGCTGAGGAATTCAATTTTTGCCTGGAGACTGGAGCAGCCATTTCAAGGCTCAGCTTCTGAGAAGGCCTAACGTTAAGCTCGAATTTCTTCTCTTAGAATTCAACCTCGGAGGTGAGTTCTATCAGGAGAAAGAGCTCTTTTACTCATACCATAGATTCAAACAGTCATTTACACATGAAATGATGAATGCCATCATTAGACTGGCGAATTGTGTCCTGTAGCAGTAAAGGGGAGAGAAAGAGCCTTTCGAATTCTGCTCTACCGGGGAACTGAGGTCCGGCCGATTCTGTTGTTTCAGAGCACGGAGATTTAGGACGCTGTGTTTCGAATCCCTGTTCCATGAGCCTTCCCACAGTTAAGTTAAAATATTGAAACGTAATAGTTTTTTTTGTAGAACCAGGAATTGAACTCAGGCCCTTGCCAATTCCAGGGAAGTTCTCATTTCACTCAGCCAACACCCAATTCCACTAAAATGAATTTCTGTAAAATTATTCTTTTTAATTTTTACTATAATTAAATAAAACCCATTTCTCCTTGTTCTCTACATGGAACTGGATGGAAGAATTTTCCATGAAACTGTATCCCAGGAGACTCACCTGCTGGTGATGAAAGGGTTCTCCAGTTTAATTGGGGACTGGAAATCCTGTTAGGGGCTGTTTAAGTGAAAAGGTTTAGCAGGGCACCCTTTGTCAAGGGCCTAGACACGCTCGGGTATTTCTCCACCAAAGATTCACCCTTGGAAACTGAAATCCTAAGGTGGAGAGAATGAGATACCCCTGGAGCTGTGAGGCCTGGCACAGCTGGGTTCCACTGTGGCCCTTAAGAAGAAAGTCCTCAGCAAGTGTGTTTTAGTCGGGGGCAAGGCCCGAGCTCAGTTCTTTAAGTGGCTGCTTCCACAAGGCTCTCAGCCGCAGGTTGCTGTAGTTCAATCGCCAAAACACTCCAGTCAGCCAGAACTGCCCTGAAGGCTTTAGAGGAGAAAAAAAAATACTTATTCCATTTTTTTCTAGAAAGGCCTGGGTGTGGGAGGCTGGAACTTCTGTTATAGAATGTTTTCTTATTAAATGGGCGCGGGTTACATTGTGAATGGGTGAGGAATTCAATTTTTGCCTGGAGACTGGAGCAGCCATCAAGGCCCAGCTTCTGAGAAGGATTAGCGTTAAGCTCCAATTTCTTCTATTAAAATTCAACCTCAGAGGTGAGTTCTAACAGGAGAAAATCTCTTTTAAACATACCATAGCTTTGAAACCATGCTTTTCACATGAAAAGGTGAATGCCTTCACTAGACTGGAGAATAGTGTTCTGTAGCAGTACAGTGGAGAGAAAGAGACTTTCGAATTCTGCTGTGCCCAGGACCTGAGGTCCGGCTGAGCCTTTTGTGTCAGAGCTCGGTTATTCAGGAGGTTGTGTTTCGAATCCCTGTTCCATGAGCCTTACCACAATTCAATTAAAATATTTAAAAATAATATTTTTTGGCAGAATCATGAATGAACTCAGCCACTTGCCATTGCCAGGGAAGTTCTCATTTAACTGAGGCATCTCCCCATCAAACTAAAATAAATTTTTAAAAAATTATTCTTTTTTAATTTTTAATACAATTAAAATATAACCCATCTCCCTTGTTCTCTACATGGAACTCGATGAAAGAATTTTCCATGAAACTATTTCCAAGGAGACTGGCCTGCTTGTGATGAATACGTTCTCCAATACAATTGGTGACAGGAAGTCCGGTTGGGGGCTCTCTAGTGGAAAAGGATTAGAAAGGCACCATTTGCTAAGGGCCTAGACATGCTCGGGATTTCTCCACCAAAGATTCACCCTTGGAAACTGAAATCCTAATGTGGAGAGAATGAGCTACCCCTGGGTCTTGATACCTGGCAAAGATGAGCGCTACTGTGAAGCCATTAAGAAGAAAGTCCTCAGCAACTCTGTTTTAGTCATGGGCAAGGCCCTAGTTCAGTTATTTAAGTGGCTGCTTCCACAAGACTGTCATCTTCAGGTTGCTGTAGTTCGAACCCATAACACTCCAGCCAGCCAAAAGTTCCCTGAAGGCATTTGGGGAGCAAAAAAATTAATTAAATACAAATTCCTTATTACATTTCTTCTAGAAAGCCCTGGGTGTGGTAGGCTGGAACTTCTGTTAGAACAATTTCTCAGGGATCAGGTGCAGGTTACATGGTGAATGGGTGAGTAATTCAATTTTTGCCTAGAGACTAGAGCAGCCATTTCAAGGCCCAGCTTCTGAGAAGGCCTAGCATTAAGCTGGAACTTCGTTTCTTAGAACTCAACCTCAAGGTGAGTTCTAACAGGAGAAAGATCTCTTTTACTCACACCATAGCTTTGAAACTGTCTTTTCTACATAAAATGGTAAATGCCTTCAATAGACTGGTGAATTGGGTCCTGTAGCAGTCAAGGGTAGAGAAAGAGCCTTTCGAATGTGTCTGGGACCGGGACCTGAGGTCTTGACGAGCCTGTTGGGTCAGAGCACGGAGGTTCATGAGGCTGTTTTTGGAAAGCATGTTCCGTGAGCCTTTGAACAACTCAATAAAAATAATTAAAAATATTATTATTTTTTTTTTGGCAGAATCAGGAATTGAACTCAGGCCCTAGCACTTGCCAGGGAAGTTCTCATTTCATTGAGCCATCTACCCGAACCACAAAAATAAATTTTTAAAAAAATATTTTTTTCAAATTTTAATACAATTAAAATAAAACCTGTCTCCCCTTGATCTCTACATGGAACACGGTAGGAGGCTGTCTAGGGAAAAAGGTTTAGGTTGTTTCAACAGCACGATTTGTGTTTCTAAGTGTGAGTTCTTAATGCAGAAGAGCCAGCTAAGCTTCAGCTTCTCTGGGAAGAAGGGAGATCCAATGCATATTTGTGTATACAGGGAAACACAGAACTCTGGCTAAAACTT
>NW_004525095.1:94648-95792 GCF_000260255.1 Octodon degus
ACTCCAGTGCCCTGAGGAGAAGTGCTTGTTTCAACTGCATGATTGCTGTTTCTAAGTGCGAGTTCTTAATGCAGAAGAGCCAGATAAGCACCAGCTTCTTTGGGGAGCAGGGAACACCTATGTCTGTTCCTGTATACAGCTCAACACAGAAACATGGCTAAAACGTAACTATTGTAACTAAAGTACTTCACAGTTCCGTGTTTGTAAAGAGTGGCAAATCATTCAGTCTCTTCAGAGAAAACATCCATGAAGTTTATAACTTTCCAGATGGAGGTGCAGAAAAACTGCAGAAGGTTGTTCTCTCTTCACTTCATTCTTGTTGGCAAGGAGCCACAAACACATTTCTAGACTCCAGTGCCATGAGGAAAGCTGCTTGTTTCTACTCATGATTTGTGTTTCTAAGTCTGAGTTCTTCATGCAACAGAGCCAGCTAAGCTCCAGCATCCATGGGAAGCAGGGCACTCTAATGACTGTTCCTGTATACAGCGCAACACAGAACTCCGTCTAAAATGTTATTTTGTATCTAAAGTACTTCACAGTTCTGCTCTGTGAAAAGAGTGGCAAATCATTTAGACTCCTAAGAGAGAGCCCCCTGAAGTTTGTGACTTACAACCTAGAGGTGCAGAGAAACTGCAGAAGGTTTTTCTCTCTCATATTCATTTCTATGGGCAAAGAGACACAAACACGTTTCTAGACTCCAGGTCCCTGAGGAGAGCTCCTTGATTCTACTGCATGACCTGTGTTTCTAAGCGTGAGTTCTTAATGTAGAACAACCAGTTAAGCTCCAGCTTCTTTCGTAAGGAGGGCACTCCAATGCCTATTTCTGTACACATTGTAACAGAGAACTTTGGCTAAAACCTCATTTTGGTAACAAAAGTACTTCACAGGTCCGCGCTGTGAAAAGAATGGCAAATCATTCAGTCTCTTAAGAGAAAGCTTCCATTAAGTTTGTGGCTTTCCAGTTGTAGGTTCAGAGAAATTGCAGAAGGTTTTTCTCTCTCCAATTCATTCCTATGGGCAAAGAACCACATACATGTTTCTAGACTACGGTGCCCTGAAGAAAACTGTTTGTTTCTACTGCTTGATATGTGTTTCTATGTGTGAGTTCTTAAGGCAGAAGTGCCACCTAAGCTCCAGCTTCTTT
>NW_004525095.1:96659-98546 GCF_000260255.1 Octodon degus
CTGGAGGTGCAGAGAAACTGCAGAAGGATTTTCTCTCTCGCATTCATTCCTAAAGGCAAAGAGCCATAAACACGATTCTAGACTTCAGTGGCCTGAGGAGAGCTGCCTGTTTCTACTGCATGATTTGTGTTTTTAAGTGTTAGTTCTTAATGCAGAAGAGCCAGCTAAGATCCATCTTCTTTGGGAAGCAGGGCACGCCAATGCCTGTTCCTGTATACAGTGCAAAACAAAACTCAGGCTAAAACCTAACTTTTGTAATTAAAGTAGTACACAGTTCCTCGCTGTGAAAAGAGTGGGAAAATATTCAGTCTTCTAAGAGAAATCATCCGTGAAGGTGGTGACTTTCCAGCTGGTGGTAGAGAGAAACTGCAGAAGGTTGTTCTCTCTCCAATTCATTACTAAGGGAAAAGAGCCACAAACACGTTTCTATACTCCAGTGCCATGAGGAGAGCTGCTTGTTTCTACTCCCATGATTTGTGTTTCGAAGTGTGAGTTCTTAATGCAGAAGAGCCAGCTAAGCTCCCGCTTCTTTGGGAAGCAGCGCACTCCAATGCCTGTTCCTGTATACAGTACAACCTAGAAATCTAGCTAAAAAGTCACTTTTGTAACTAAAGTTCTTCACAGTTCCACGCTGTGAAAAGAGTTGCAAAGCATTATGTCTCCTAAGAGAAAGCATCCATGACGTATGTGATTTCCAGCTGGAGGTACAGAGAAACTAGAGAAGATATTACTCTCTCCCATTCATTCGTAAAGGCAAAGAGCCACAAACACCTTTCTAGACACCAGTTCCCAGAGGAGAGATGCTTGTTTCTAGTGCATGAATAAGTTTCTAAGTGTCAGGTCTTAATGCAGAAGAGCCAGATAATTTCCAGCTCCTTTGGGAAGCAGGGCACTCCAATGCTTGTTCCTGTATACAGTGCAACACAGAACTCTGGCTAAAACTTCACTTTTATAATTAAAGTACTTCCCAGTTCCTCTCTGGGAAAAGAGTTGCAAACTGTTCACTCTCCTAAGAGAAATTATCAGTGAAGTTTGGTACTTTCCAGCTGACGTTGCAGAGAAACTGCAGAAGGTTTTTCTCTCTAACATTCATTCCTATGGGAAAAGAGCCACAAACAAGTTTCTAGACTCCAGTGCCCTGATGAGAGCTTCTTCTTTCTACTGCCTTATTTGTGTTTTTAAGTGTGAGTTCTTAATGCAGAAGGGCCAGCTAAGCTCCACCTTCCTTGGCAAATAGGGCAATCCAATGCCTGTTCCTGTATTCAGCGCAAAACAGAATTCTGGCTAAAACATCACTTTTGCAACAAAAGTACTTCACCGTTCCACGCTGTGAAAAGAGTGGCAAACTTTCAGTCTCCTAAGACAAAGCATCTGTGAAGATTATGACATTCCAGCTGGAGGTGCAGAGAAACAGAAGAAAGTTGTTCTCTCTCCCATTCATTCCTATGGGCAAAGAGCCACAAACGCCTTTGTAGACTCGTTCCCTGAGGAGAGCTGCTTGTTTGTATTGCATGATTAGTGATTCTAACTATGTGTTCTCAATGCAGGAGAGCCAGCTAAGCTCCAGCTTCTTTGGGAAGAAGGGCACTCCAATGCCTTTTCCTGTATACAGTGCAACGCAGAATTCTGGCAACAACGTCACATTTGTAACTAAAGTACTTCACAGTTCCGTGCTGTGAAAAGAGTGGCAAATCATTCAGTTTCCTAAGGCAAAGAATCCGTGAAGTTTGTGTTTTTCCACCTGGAGGTGGAGTAAAACTGCAGCAGGTTGTTTTCTCTCCCATTCTTTCCAAAGGGCAAAGAGCCACAAACACATTTCTAGACTCCTATGCCCTGAGGAGAGCTGCTTGTTTCTACTGAATGATTTGTGTTTTTAAGTGTGAGTTC
>NW_004525095.1:99071-100210 GCF_000260255.1 Octodon degus
GTGAAAACAGTATCAAATCATTCAGTATACTAAGAGAAAGCACCCGTGAAGATTGTGACTTTATATCTGGAGGTGCAGAGAAACTGCTGAAGGTTGTTTTCTCTCCCATTCATTTCTATGCGCAAAGAGCCACAAACACCTTTCTACACTCCAGGGACATGAAGAGAACAGCTTGTTTCTAATGCATGATTTTAGTTTCAAAGTGTGGGTTTTTGATGGAGAAGAGCCACCTAAGATCCAGCTTCTTTGGGAAGCAGGGCACACCAATGTGTATTCCGTTGTACAGCGTAACACAGAACTCGGCCTAAAATTTCACTTTTGTAACTAAAATACTTCACAGTTCCATGCTGTGAAAAGAGTGGCAAATTATTCAGTCTCCTAAAAGAAAACATACATGAAGGTTGTGACTTTCCAGCTGACGGTGCAGAGAAACTGGTGAAAGTTGTTCTCTCTCCCATTCATTCCTAAGGGCAAAGAGCCACAAAACCATTTCTAGACTCCAGTGCCCTGAGGAGAGCTGCTTGCTTCTACTGCATGATTTGTGTTTGTAAGTGTGAGTTCTTAATGCAGAAGAGCCAGCTAATCTCCAGCTTCTTTGGGAAGCAGGGCACTCCAATGCCTTTGTCTGTATAGAGCGCAACACAGAAGTCTGCCTAAAATGTCACTTTTGTAACTAAAGTACTTCATAGTTCCACGCCATGAAAACAGCGGCAAATCATTCAGTCTCCTATGAGAAAGCATCCATGAATGTTGTGACTTTCCAGCTGGAGGTGCAGAGAAACTGCAGAACGTTGTTTGCTCTCAAATTCTTTCCTAAGGGCAAAGAGAATAAAATTCCTATGTAGACTCCAGCGTCCAGAGGAGAGCTACTTTTTTCTGCTGCATGATTTGCGATTCTAATTGTGAGTTCTTAATGCAGAAGAGACAGCTAATCTACAGCTTCTTAGGAAATCAGGGCACTCCAATGCTTGTTCCTGTATAGAGCGCAACACAGAACTCTGGCTAAACCATCACTTTTGTAACAAAAGTACTTCACAGTTCCCCTCTATGCAAACAGGGGCATATCATTCAGTCTCCTAAGGGAAAGCATATGATAAGTTTGGGACTTTCAATCTGAAGGTGCAGATAAACTGCAGAAG
>NW_004525095.1:101262-102433 GCF_000260255.1 Octodon degus
TGCATGATTTGTGTTTCTAAGAATGAGTTCTTAACGCAGAAGAGCCAGGTAAGCTCCATCTTTTTTGGGAAGCACGGCACTCCAATGCCTGTTCCTGTGTAGAGCGCAACACAGAACTCTGGTTGAAACGTGACTTTTGTAGCTAAATTACTTCACAGTTCTGCGCTGAGAAGAGAGTGGCATATCATTCAGTCTCTATTAAGATAGCCTCCATGAAGTTTGTGACTTTCCAGCTGGAGGTTCATAGAAACTGCTGAAGTTTATTCTCTCACCCTTTCATTCCTATGTGAAAAGCGCCACAATATCTTTCCAGACTCCACTCTCCTGTGGAGATCTTTTAGTTTCTACTCCATGATGTGGGTTTCTAAGTCTGTGTTCTTAATACCGAAGGGACAGCTATGCTCCAACATCTTTAGGAGCTGGGCACTCTAAAGTCTGCTCCTGTATACAGCACAACACAGAACTCTGGCTAAAATGTCACCTTTGTATCTAAAGTACTTCACAATTCCGAGTTGTGAAAAGATTGGTAAATCATTCAGTCTGCTGAGAAAGCATCCATGAAGATTGTGACTTTAAATCTGGATGTGCAGAGAAACTGAAGAAGATCGTTGTTTCTCACTTTCATTCCTAAGGGCAAAGAGCCACAAGCAAGTTTCTAGAATTAAGTGCCCTGAGTAGCGCTACTTATTTCTACTGCATGTTTCTTGTTTCTAAGAATGAGTTCTTAACATAGAAGAGCCAGGTAACCTCCATCTTTTTTGGAAAACAGGGCATTACAATGCCTGTTCCTGTATAGTGTGCAACACAGCACTCTGGCTAAAACGTCCCTTTTGTAACTAAAGTACTTCACAGTTCCATGCTGGGAAAAGAGTTTCAAAGCATTCAGTCTACTAACAGATAGCGTCCTTGAAGTTTTTGACTTTGCAGCTGGAGGTGCAGATAAACTGCTGAAGGTTGATCTCTCTCCCTTTCATTCCGATATGCAAAGAGCCACAAACTCATTTCTAGACTAGAGTGCCCTGAGCCGAGCTTCTTGTTTCTACTGCATGATTTGTGTTTCTAAGTGTGAGTTCTTAATGCAGAAGATCCCGCTAGCTCCAGCTTCTTTGGGAAACAGGGCACTCGAATGCCTGTTCCTGTATACAGCGCAACACTGAACTCTGGGTAAAAC
>NW_004525095.1:103889-105056 GCF_000260255.1 Octodon degus
TGTTCTCTCTCCCATTCATTCCTATGGGCAAGGAGCACGAAACAGGTCTCTAGACTCCATTGCCCTGAGGAGAGCTGTTTCTTTCTACTGCATAATGTTTTTTTAGTGTGAGTTCTCAATGCATAAGAGACAGATAACCTCCAGCTTCATTGGGAAGCGGGGCACTCCAATGCCTCTTACTTTATACAGCGCAAATCAGAACTCTGGCAAAAACGTCACTTTTGTAATTAAAGTACTTCACAGTTGCGCGCTGTGAAAAGAGTTTCCAATCATTCACTCTCCTAAGAGAATGCATCCATTAAGTTTGTGACTTTCCACTTGCAGGTACATAGAAAGGGCACAAGGTTGTGCTCTCTCCCATTCATTCCTATGGGCAAAGAGCCACAAACAACTTTCTAGACTCTAGTGCCCTGAGGAGAGCTGCTTCTTTCTACTGCATGATTTATACTTCTAAGTGTGAGTTCTAAATGCAGAAGAGCCAGCTAAGCTCCAGCTTCTTTGGGAAGCTGGCGTCTATAATTCCTATTCCTGTATACAGCGCAACACAGAAGTCTGCCTAAATCATCACTTTTGTATCTAAAGTACTTCACAGATCGGCACTGTGAAAAGAGTGGCCAATCATTCAGTCTCCTAAGAGAAAGCATCCGTGAAGTTTGTGACTTTCCAGCTGGAGGTGCAGAGAAAGTACAGAAGGTTGTTCTGTTTCCCATTCATTCCCTTGGGCAAAGAGCCACAAAATCATTTCAAGTAACCAGTGTATTGAGGAGAGCTCCCTGTTGATACTGCATGAATTCTGTTTTTAAGTTTGTGTTTTTAATGCAGAAGAGCCAGCTTAACAACTGCTTCTTTGGAAAGCAGGGCACACCAAGGCCTCTTTCTGTATTCAGTGCAACACAGAGCTCTGGCTCAAACGTCATTTTGTAAATAAAGTACTTTACAGTTTCACGCTGTGAAAAGTGTGGCAAATCATTCAGTCTCCTAAAAGAAAGCATTCATGAAGTTTGTGACTTTGTAGCTGGAGGTGTTATAGAAACTGCAGGATTTTGTTCACTTTCCCCTTCATTCCTATGGGCAAAGAACCACAAAACATCTTTCTAGACTCCAGTGACCTGAGGAGAGCTGCTTGTTTCTGATGCATGATGTGTGTTTCTAAGTGTGAGTTCTTAA
>NW_004525095.1:105419-109895 GCF_000260255.1 Octodon degus
CTTCTTTGGGAAATAGGTCACTCCAATGTCTGTAACTGCATACAGCAGAGCACAGAATACTGGATAAAACGATAAAACTTCACTTTTGTAACTAAAGGACTTCACAGTTCCACTCTGTGTAAAGAGTGGCAAATCATTCAGTCTCCTAAGAGAAAGCATCCATGACATTTATGACTTTCTTCCTGGAGCTGCAGAGAAACTGCAGAATGTTGTTCTCTCTCCCATTCATTTCTATGGGCAAAGAGCCACAAACACATTTGTAGACTCCAGTGCCCTTAATAGAGCTGCTTGTTTCTACAGCATGACTTGTGTTTCTAATTGTGAGTTCCTAATGCAGATGAGCCAGCTAAACTCCAGCTTCTTTGGGAAACTGGGCACTCTAATGCCTGTTCCTGTATACAGCACCACACAGAAGTCTGGCTAAAACTTCACTTTTGCAAATGACGAACTTCACAGATCCGTGCTGTGCAAGAGTTGCACATCATTCAGTCTCCAAAAAGAAAGCATCTGTGAAGTTTGTGAATTTCCATCTGGAAGTGCAGAGAAACTGCAGAACTTTTATTCTCTCCCATGCTTTTCTATGCACAAAGAGCCACAAACAACTTTATAGACTACAGTGCCCTGTGGTGAGCTGCTTGTTTCTACTGCATGGTTTGCGATTCTAAGTATGACTTCTTAATGCAGAAGAGCCAGCTAAGCTCCAGCTTCTTTGGAAAGGAGGGCACTCAAATGCCTGTTCCTCTATACAGCGCAACACAGAACTGTGGCTAATACTTCACTTTTGTAACTAAAGTACTTCACAGTTCTGCTCTGTGGAAAGAGTGGCAAATCATTCTGTCTCCTACAAGAAAGCTGAAATTAAGTTTGGGACTTCCCAGCTGGAGGTACATAGAAACTGCAGAAGGTTGTTCTCTCTGCCATTCATTCCTATTTGCAAAGAGCCACAAACACGTTTCTAGACTCCAGTGCGCGGAGGTGAGATGTTTGTTTCTACTGTATGATTTGTGTTTATAAGTGAAAGTTCTTAATGCAGACGAGGAAGCTAAGATCCAGCTTTGGTGGGAAGGGGTACACTCCAATACCTCTTCCTTTAAACAGTGCAATTGAGAACTCTTTTTAATCGCCACTTTGGTAAATAAAGTTCTTCACAGTTCGGCACATACAAAGTGTGGAAAATCATTCAGTCTTCTGAGAGAAAGCATCCGTGAAATTTGTGACTTTCCAGCTGGAGTTGCAGAGAAACTGCAGAAGGTTGTTCTCTCTGCCATTTATTCCTATGGGCAAAGAACCGCAAACACGTTTCTAGACTCCAGTGCCTTGATTAAGGCTGATTGTTTCTACTGCATCCTTTCAGTTTCCAAGTGTGAGTTCTTAATGCCGAAGAGCCAGCTAAGCTCCAGCTTGTTTGGGGAGCAGGGAACACCAATGCCTTTTCCTGTATACAGGCGAACACAGAACTCTGGCTAAAACTTCACTTTTATAACTAAAGGATTTCACAGTTTCACGCTATGAAAAAAGTGGCAAATCATTCAGTCTCCTAACAGTAAGCATCCGTGAAGTGTGTGACTTTCCAGATGGAGGTACATAGAATCTACAGAATGTTGTTCTCCGTTCTATTCATTCCATGGGCAAAGAGCCAGAAACACATTTCTAGACTCCAGTGCCCTGAGGAGAGCTGCTTGTTTCTACTTCATGACTTGTGTTCCTAAGTGTGAGTTCTTAATGCAGTAGAGCCAGCAAAGCTCCAGCTTTTTCGCAAGCTGCGTACACCAAGGCGTCTTGCTGTGTACAGCACAACACAGAACTGTGGCTAAAACATCACTTTTGTAAATGAAGTACTTAAACAGTTCCACACTGTGAAAAGAGTAGCAAATCATTCAGTCTCCTAAGAGAAAGCATCCGTGAAGTTTGGGACTTTCCAACTGGAGGTGCAGAGAAACTGCAGAAGGTTGTTCTCTCTCACATTGATTAGTATGGGCAAAGAGCCTTAAACACGTTGCTACACTCCTGTGCCCTGAGGAGAGCTGCTTGTTTCTACTGCATGATTTGTGTTTCGAAGTGTGAGTTCTTAATGCAGAAACGCCAGCTAAGCTCCCGCTTCTTTGGGAAGCAGGGCACTCCAACGCCTGTTCCTCTTTAGAGCACAACACAGATCTCTGGCTTAAACATCACTTTTGTAACTAAAGTACTTCACAGTGACACGCTGTGAAAACAGTGGCAAATCATTCAGTCTCCTAGGAGAATGCATCAGTGAAGTCTGTGACTTTCCAGCTGGAGGTGCAGAGAAACTGCAGAAGGTTGTTGTTTTCCCATTTTTTTTCTATGGGCAAAGAGCCACAAACATGTTTCTAGAATCCAGTGAACTGAGTAGAGCTACTTCTTTCTGCAGCATGATTTTTGTTTCTAAGTGTGAGTTCTCAATGCAGAATAGCCAGATAAACTCCAGCTTTTTCCAGAACCAGGGCACTCCAATGCCTTTTACTGTATGAAGCATGACACAGAACACTTGTGAAAGCTTCACTTTTCTAACTAAAGTACTTCACAGTTCAGTGATGTGGAAAGAATGGCAAATCATTCAGTCTTGTAAGAGAAAGCATCCGTGAACTTTGTGACCTTCCAGCTGGAGTTGCAGAGAAACTGCAGAAGGTTGTTCTCTCTGCCATTCATTCCTATGGGCAAAGAGCCACAAAATCGTTTCTGTACTCCATTGCCCTGAGGAGAGCTGCTTGTTTCTACTGCATGACTTGTGTTTCTGAGTGTGAGTTTTTAATGCCGAAGAGAGAGCTAAGCTCCAGCATCTTTGGGAGGAAGGGCACAAATATACCTGTTCCTCTATACAGCGCAACAAGAACTCTGGCTAAAATGTCACTTTTGTAACTGAAGTACTTCAAAGTTCCGCTTCATGAAAAGAGTGGCAAATCTTTCAGTCTCTTAAGAGATAGCATCAGGGAAGTTTGTGACTTTGCATATGGAGGTGCAGAGAAACTGCAGCATGTTGTTGTCACTTTCATTCATTCCTAAGGTCAAAGAGACACAAATATCTTTCTAGACTCCCTGAGAAGAGCTGTTAGTTTCTACTGTTAGAATTGTGTTTCTAAGTGTGAGTTCTTAATGAAGAAGAGGCAGCAAAGCTCCATCTTCGTTGTGAAGTAAAGCACTTCAATGCCTGTTTCTGCAAAAAGTGCAAGACAGATCTCCGGTTAAAACGTCACTTTGCAAATAAAGTACTTTGAAGTTCCGTGCTGTGAAAAGAGTAGCAAATCATTCAGTTTCCTAAGAGAAAGCATCTGTACAGTTAGTTACATTCCAGCTGGAGGTGCACAGAAACAACAGAAGATGTTACTCTCTCCACTTCAATCCTAAGGGCAAAGAGCCACAAAATCCTTTCTAGACTCCATTGCCCTGAGAAGAGGTGCTTGTTTCTACTGCATGATTTTTGTTTCTAAGTGTTAGTTTTTAATGCAGAAAAGCCAGCTACACTCCAGCTACTTTGGAAAGGAGGCCACTCCAAAGAGTGTTCCTGTATTCAGCGCAACACATAACTCAGGCAAAAACGTCACTTTTGTAACTAAAGTACTTCAGAGTTCCACGCTTTAAAAAGTGTGGCAAATCATTCATTCTCTTTAGAGAAAGTATGTGTGAAGTTTGTGACATTCCATCTGTAAGTGCATAAATACTATAGAAGGGTGTACTCCCTTCCTTTCATTCCTATGGGCAAAGAGCCACAAAAATGTTTCTAGGTTCCAGTGCCCTGATGAGAGCTGCTTGTTTCAGTTGCATGATTGGTGTTTCTAGGTGTGACTTCTTAATGCAGAAGAGCCAGCTAAGCTACAACTTCTCTGGGGAGCTGGGCACTCCATTGCGTCTTCGTGTACACAGCACAACACAGAACTGTGGCTAAACCTCACTTTTGTAACTAAAGTACTTCACTGTTCTGTGCAGTGAAAAAATTGTCAAATCATTCAGTCTCCCAAGAGAAAGCATCCGTGCAGTTTGTGACTTTCCAGCTGGAGGTGCAGAGAAACTGCAGAAGGTTGTTCTATTTTCCATTCATTACTATGGGCAAAGAGCCACAAACAAGTCTCTAGACTCCAGTGCACTGGGGAGAGCTGCTTCTACCTACTGCATAATTTTGTTTGTAAGTGTGAGTTCTTAATGCAGAAGAGACAGTTAAGCTTCAACTTCTTTGGAAGGCAGGGAACTCCAATGCCTGTTCCTGTATACAGTGCAACGCATAAATCTGCCTAAAACGTCACATTTGTAAGCGAAGTACTTCACAGTTCCGAGCTGTGAAAAGAGTGGCAAATCATTCAGTTTACTAAGAGAAAGCATCTGTGAAGATTGTGATTTTCCACCTGGAGTTGCAGAGAACCTCAGAAGGTTTTTCTCTCTCCCATTCATTTCTAACAGCAAAAAAAAGCAAACACGTTTCTATACTCCCATGCCCAGAGGTGACCTGCTTGTTTTTGCAGCATG
>NW_004525095.1:110182-111173 GCF_000260255.1 Octodon degus
TTGTTCTCTCTCCTTTTCATTCCTGTGCGCAAAGATCCACAAACACGTTTCTAGACCCCAGTGCCCTGAGGAGAAATGCTTGTTTCTACTTCATGATTTCTGTTTCTCAGGGTGAGTTCTTAATGCAGAAGAGCCAGCTAAGCTCCAGCTTCTTTGGGAAGCAAGGTACTCCAATGCCTGTCACCGTATAGAGAGCAACACAGAACTTTGGCCAAAACAACACTTTTGTAAGTAAAGTACTTCACAGGCCCACGGTGTGAAAGGACTGGGAAATCATTTAGTCTCCTAAGAGAAAGCATCCGTGAAGTTTGTGACTTTCCACCTTGAAGTGCTGAGAACCTACAGAAGTTTGTCACTCTCCCATTCATTCCTATGGGCAAAGAGCCACAAACACGTTTCTAAAATCCATTGCCCTTCTGGAGAGCTGCTTGTTTCTACTGCATGGTTTGTGTTTCTCACTGTGAATTCTTAATGCATAAGAGCCAGCTAAGCTCCAGCAGGGCACTCCAATTCCTGAGTCTACCCACGAGTCGAGACATGCGGTAATGACCTGGAGGAGGAATGAGGATGAAAAAGACAGGGAAAGAGGCGCGAGAGATGGAGACAATTCAGTCTTTCTGACCAAGTCTCATTTATTGAGGAAGTGAACAGGGTCTGAATAGCTGTATAGTGGAAGTAGTTGTTTGGGACTAGTTGTGGATTTGTAGTGAAGATCCAAGACCACAGTAAGATGTTGAGGCAATCGGGGATTTGTGGTGCAGCACTTCTTGCCCAAATAAGTTAAAATATAACAGGAGCATTCTTTCGCCTCCCCACATATCCCCCCTTTTTGATTAAATTCATCAAGCGGAAATTGACAGTGCTCTGCGTGTACAATGCCTGGCTTCGGTCAAGGACTCCTTCACATGAGATCAACCAGACCTTATGCGTCTTGGTATTACAGGTCAGCAGTAGGCCCTGTTCCTGTCTTAGGTGGTCGGTGGCACTGCAT
>NW_004525095.1:132692-136607 GCF_000260255.1 Octodon degus
TTCTGCAGCTGTTTTATTTCAGAAGCAGTTGGTTCATTGCTTTCAGCTGTGTGATTTCCAATTTGTTCTGTGTTAGTGTCCTCTGCACTTGTTACGTTTGGGCTTGGGTTCTGAGGTTGCATTTTGTTCCTTCTCGTCATTTTGTGTAGCACTGTCCTCTGCCCTTTGTTGTAGATCTTTGTTGTAGTTATAACCTCCACACGTACAGAGTTTGGACTTATCTAGCTGCGTCTGGCTTAGGTCTGGCGTCTGTGCTCAGCTCCTTCCCGCTGCGGACCTGGGCTCGGACTGGGTCTGTTCATTCCAGGAACTCAGCAGAAATTTCTACTGGGAGGGAGGGGTGGGGGCGGTATGTTGTAGTGGTGGGCATCAGCCCGAGGTATTGGGAGAGGGTCCGGCCCACGCTGCGCCTGGGCTGGGACTGGTCCCGCCAGCGCAGGGGAGCAGGATGCTCTCCACACACTCACTGGACCTCGGCTAAGACTGTGTCTGGGGGATCCCTTAAATTGGTAGAAATTCCTACTTGGTGGGAGAGGTGGGGAGGTACGGAGGAGTGGTGGGGGTCGGCCCAAAGGGGTGGAAGAGGGTCCAGCCCACGCTCCACCTGGGCTGGGACTGGTCCAACCGGTGCAGGGTAGCAGGAAGCTCTCCACACACTCACCTGACCTGGGCTAGGACTGGGTCTGGGTTTTCCAGTAAGTCTGCAGAAATTCCTAATCAGCGGGAGGGGTGGGGGAGGTACAGCGGAGTGGTGGGTGTAAGCCCAAGGGTGTGCGAGAGGGTCAGGGCCACGATGCGCATGGACAGGGACTGGTACGGCCTGCACAGGGTAGCAGGAAGCTCTCTGAGTGTGAGTTCTTAATGCAGAAGAGACAGCTAAGCTCCAGCATCTTTTGGAAGCAGTCCATTCCAATGCCAGTTCCTGTATAAGGTGCAACACAGAACTCTGGCTAAAAGGTCACTTTTGTAACTAAAGTACTTCACGGTTCCAGGCTGTGAAAAGATTGGCAAATGATTCAGTCTCCTAAGAGAAAGCATCAGTGGACTGTGTGACTTTCCAGCTGGTGGTACAGAGAAAATGCAGAAAGTTGTTCTCTCTCCCATTCATTCCAAAGGGCAAAGAGCCACAAAAACGATTCTAGACTACAGGTCCCTGAGGAGAGCTGCTTGTTTCTACTATATGATTTGGGTTTCTAAGTGTGAGTTCTTAATGCAGAAGAGGCAGCTGATCTCCAGTGGCTTAGGGAAGCAGGGCACACTAATGAATGCTCCTGTATATAGCGCAACACAGATAACTGGCAAAAATTTCACTATTGTAACTAAAGAACTTCCAAGTTCCACGCTGTGAAAAGAGTGGCAAATTATTCAGTCTCCTAAGAGAAAGCATCCGTGAAGTTTGTGACTTTCCAGCTAGAGGTGCAGAGAAAGTGTAGAAGGTTGTTCTCTCTCCCATTCATTACTATGGACAAAGAGACACAAACATGATTATAGACAGAGCTGCCCAGAGCAGAACTTCTTGTTTCAATTGAATAATTTGTGATTCTAAGCATGAATACTCAATGCAGAAGAGCCAGCTAAGTTCTAGCTTCTTTTCAAAGCAGGGCATTCCAATGCTTGTCGCTCAATGCAGTGCAACACGGACAACTGGATAAATCGTCACTTTTGTAACTAAAGTACTTCAGAGTTCACCTCTGTGAAAAGAGTGGCAAATCCTTTAGTCTCTTAGGAGAAAGCATCCGTGAAGTTTGTGACTTTCCACCTGGAGGAACAGAGAAACTGCAGAAGGTAGTTCTCTCCCATTCGTTCATATGGGCAAAGAGCCACAAATACGTTTCCACACCCCAGTGGCCTGAGGAGATCTGCCTGTTTTTATTGCAAGATTTGAGTTTCTATGTATGAGTCCTTAATGCAGGAGAGACAGCTAAGCTCCAGATTCTTTGGGAAGCAGGGCACTCCAATGCCTGTTCCTATATACAGCGAAACACAGAACTTTCGATAAAACTTCACTTTTGTAACTAAGTACTTCACAGTTCTGCACTGTGAGAAGAATGGCAAATCATTCAGTCTCCTAAGTGAAAGCATCCGTGAAGTTTGTGAATTTCCAGCTGAAGCTGCTGACAAACTGCAGAAGGTTGTTCTCTCTCCTTTTCATTCCAATGGGAAAATAGCCACAAAAATGTTTTTTGGCAAAAGTGGCCTGAGGAGAGCTTTTTGTTTCTACTACCAGATTTGCCTTTTAAGTGTGAGTTCTTAATACAGAAGAGCCAGCTAAGCTCCAGCTTCTTCGGGAAGCAGGGCACCTCAATGCCTGTTCCTGTTTACAGCGCAACACAGAACTCTGGCTAAAACGTCACTTTTCTAACTAAAATACTTTAAAGTTCCGCATTGTGAGAGGGTGGTAAATCATTCAGTCTCCTAAGGGAAAGCATCTGAGAAGTTTGTGACTTTCCAGCTGGAGGTGAAGAGAAACAGCACAAGGTTGTTTCACTCCTATTCATTCCTATGGGCATACAGCCAGAAACACATTTCTAGACTACAGTAACCTGAGGAGAGCTGCTTGTTTCTACTGCATGATTTGTGTTTCTAAGTGTGAGTTCCTAATGTACAAGAGCAAGGTAAGTTCCAGCTTCTTTGCTAAGCAGGGAGGTACAATGCCTGTTCCTATATGCAGCGCAACACAGAACTCTGGCTAAAACTTCACTTTTGTAACTAAAGTACTTCACAGCTCACGGCTGTGAATAGAGGGGCAAATCATTCAGTCTCCTAAGAGAAAGCATCCATGAAGTTTGTGACTTTCCAGCAGGTGGTGCAGAGAAACTTCAGAAGGTTGTTCTCTCTCCTATTCTATCCTAAGGTCAAAGAGACCCAAACACGATTCTAGACTTCAGGTGCCTGCAGACAGCTGCTTCTTTCTACTATATGATTTGGGTTTCTAAGCGTGAGCGATTAATGCAGAAGAGCCAACTAAGCTCCAGTTGCTTAGGGCAGCAGGGCACTCCAATGCCTGTTCCTGTATACAGAGCAAAACAGATCAATGGCTAAAATTTCACAATTGTAACAAAAGTACTTCAAAGTTCCCCACTGTGAAAAGAGTGGCAAATCATTCAACTCCTAAGAGAAAACATCCGAGAAGTTTGTGACTTTCCAGCTGGAGGTGCAGGGAAACTGCAGAAGGTTGTTCTGTTCTCAATACATTACTATGCACAAAGAGCCACAAACTCCTTTGTAGACTCCAGTGCCCTGAGGAGAGCTGCTTTTTTGTACTGCATGATTTGTATTTCTAAGTGTGAGTTCTTAATTCAGAAGGTCCAGGTAAGCTCTAGCTTCTTCGGGAAGTAGCGCACCTCAATGCCTGTTCCTGTATACAGCTCAACACAGAACTCTGGCTAAAACGTCACTTTTGTAACTAAAGTTCTTCACAGCTATGCCCTGAGAAAGGGTGGCAAATCATTCAGTCTCCTAAGGGAAAGCATCCAGGAAGTTTGTGACTTTCCAGCTGGAGGTGCAGACAAAGTGCAGAAGGTTGGTGCTCTCACTTTCTGGGAAAAGAGCAACAAAATTTTTGAGTCCAGTGGCCTGAGGAGAGCTGCTTGTTTCTACAGCATGATTTGTGTTTCTAAGTGTGAGCTCTTAATGCAGAAGAGCCACCTAAGCTCCAACTTCTTTGGGAAGCAGGGCAATTCAATGCATGTTCCTATATAGAGTGGAACACAGAATTCATGCTAAAACCTCACTTTTGTAACTAAAGTACTTCACAGTTTCATGCTACGAAAAGAGTGGCAAATGATTCAGTGTCCTAAGAGAAAGCATCAGTGAAGTGTGTGACTTTCCAGCTGGAGGTGCAGGGAGAGTGCAGAAGGTTGTTCTCTCTAACATTCATTCCTATGGGCAAAGAGCCACAAACTCGTTTATAGA
>NW_004525095.1:136728-138181 GCF_000260255.1 Octodon degus
CAATGCCTGTTCCTGTATACAGTGCAACACAGAACTGTGGCTGAAAATTCACTTTTGTAAGTAAAGTACTTCAGAGTTCCACGCTGTGAAAAGAGTTGCAAATCATTCAGTCACCTAAGAGAAAGCATTTGCGAAGATTTTGACTTTCCAGCTAAAGATGCAGAGAAAGTGCAGAAGGTTCTTCTCTCTGCCATTGATGCCCATGGGCAAAGACACACAAACACGTTTCTAGACTCCAGAGCCTGGAGGAGAGCTGCTTGTACCTGCTGCATGATTTGTGTTTCTAAGTGTGAGTTCTTCATGCAAAAGAGACCGCTAAGCTCCTGCTTCTTTGGGAAGCAGGGCACTCCAATGCCTCTTCCTGTATACAGCGCAACACAGAACTCTATCAAAAACGTCTCTTTTGTAACTAAAGTACTTCACAGTTCCGCGCTGTGAATAGAGTGGCAATTCATTCAATCTGCTACAAGAAAGCATCCGTAAACTTTGTGACTTTCCCGCTGGAGGAGCGCAGAACCTGCAGAAGATTGTTCTACCTAACATTAATTCCAAGGGGCAAAGTGCCACTAACAAGTTTCTAGACACCAGTGCCCTGAGGAGAGCTGCTTGTTCCTCCTGCATGATTTTTGTTTCTAAGTGTGAAATCTTAATGCAGAAGAACCATCTAAGCTCCAGCTTCTTTGGGAAGCAGGGCACTACAATGCCTTTTCCTGTGTACAGTGCAACACAGAACTCTGGCTGAAACTTCACTTTTGTAAGTAAAGTACTTCACAGTTCAGCGATATGAAAAGAGTTGCAAATCATTCAGTCTCCTAACAGAAAGCATTTGTGAATTTTTTGACTTGAAAGCTAGAGGTGCAGAGAAAATCAGAAGGTGTTGTCTCTCCCATTCATTCCTACGGGCAAAGAGCCACAAACACGTTTCTAGACTCCAGTGACCTGAGGAGAGCTCCTTGTTTCTACTGCATGAATTGTGTTTCTAAGTGTGAGTTCTTATTGCAGAAGAGCCAGCTAAGCTCCAGCTTCTTTGGGAAGCGGGGCACTCCAATGCCTTTTCCTGTATGCAGCGCAACAGAGAGCTCCGGATTAACTTTCACTTTTTTATCTAAAGTACTTCACTGTTCCGCGCTGTGAAAAGAGCTCCAAGTCATTCAGTCTCCTAAGCGAAAGCATCTGTGAATTTTTGACTTTTCAGCTGGAGGTGAAGAGAGAGTGCAGAAGGTTGTTCTCGCTAATATTCATTCTTATGGGCAAAGAGCCACAAACACATTTCTAGACTCCAGTGCCCTGAGGAGAGCTGCTTCTTTCTACTGCATGATTTGTGTTTCTAAGTGTGAGTTATTATTGCAGAAAACCCAGATAAGCGGGCTGGAGAGATGGCTCAGTGGTCTAAGGCACCTACTTAGAGCAAGCTTGGCAAAGCATCAGGGACCGCGGTTCAATCCCCCAGCAC
>NW_004525095.1:138415-139683 GCF_000260255.1 Octodon degus
GTACCCAGCACAAAACAGAATTCTGGCTAAAACTTCTCTTTTGTAAGTTAAGTACTTCAGAGTTCTGCACTGTGAAAAGGGTGCTAAATTGTTCAGTCACCTAAGAGAAAGCATCCGTGAAGTTGGTGACTTTCCAGCTCGAGGTGCAGAGAAGCTGCACTTCATTTTTCTCTCTCCCATTCTTTTCTATTTGCAAAGAGAAACAAACAGTTTCTAGACTCCAGTGCCCTGAGGAGAGCTGATTGTTTGTACTGCATGATTTATGTTTCTCAGTGTGTGTTCTTAATGCAGAACAGCCAGTTAAACTCCAGCTTCTTTGGGAAGGAGGCACTCCAATGACTGTTCTTTATATGGCACAACACGGAACCCTTGCTAAAAGTTCACTTTTGTAAGAAGAGTACTTCACAGTTCCGCGCTGTGAATAGAGTGCCAAATTATTCAGTCTCCTAAGAGAAAGCATCCGTGAATTTCGTGACTTTCCCGCTGGAGGTGCATAGAAACTGCAGAAGGTTTTTCTCTCTCCCATTCATTCCTATCGCAATTAGCCACAAACACGTTTCTGGACTCCAGTGCCTTGAAGAGTGCTGCTTGTTTGTAGTGCATGATTTGTGTTTCTAAGTGTGAGTTCATAATGCAGAAGAGCCAACTAAGCTCCACCTTCTTTGGGAAGCAGGACTCTCAAAAGCCTGTTCCTCTCTACTGGGCAACAGAGAACTCTGGGTAAAACATCACTTCCCTAACTAAAGTACTTGAGAGTCCCGTGCTGTGAAAATAGTGCATTCCGTTGCCTTTTCTTTATATGGCACCTCACGGAACCCTGGCTTAAAGATCACTTTTGTAAGAAGAGTACTTCACAGTTCCGCGCTGTGAGTAGAGTGCCAAATCCTTCAGTCTCCTAAGAGAAAGCATCCGTGAAGTTGGTGACTTTCCAGCTGGATGTGCATAGAAACTGCAGAAGGTAGTTCTCTCTCCCAATCATTCCTATGGGTAAAAAGCCACAAACACGTTTCTAGATTCCATTGCCCTGAGAACTGCTTGTTTCTACTGCATGATTTGTGTTTCTAAGTGTATGTTCTTAATCCAGAAGAGCCAGCTAATCTCCAGATTCTTTGCTAAGCAGGGCAATCCAATGCATGCACCTGAAGGGGGTTGCTTGTTTTTACTGCATGATTTGTTTGTTTAACAGTGAGTTCTTAATGCAGGGGAGCAAGGTAATCTCCAGCTTCTTTTGGAAGCAGGGCACTCCAATGCCTGTTCCTGTACATGGT
>NW_004525095.1:140297-141144 GCF_000260255.1 Octodon degus
AGACTCCACTTTGTTGAGGAGAGCTGCTTGTATGTACTGCATGATTTTTGTTTAATAGTGTGAGTTCTTAATGCAGAAGATCCAGCTACGCTTCATCAAATTTGGGAAGCAGGGCAATCCAATGCCTATTCCTATATACTGCGCAAAAAAGAATTCTGTATAAATCTTCACTTTGGTAACAAAGTACCTCACAGTTCCGTGCTGTGAAAAAAGGGCCAAATCATTTAGTCTCAAAAGAGAAATCATCTGTGAAGTTGGTGACTTTCCAGCTGGAGGTGCAGAGAAAGTGAAGAAGGTTAATCTCTTTATCGCTCATTTCTTTGGGCAAAGAGCCACAAACACATTTCTAGAATCCAGTGCCCTCAGGAGAGCTGCTCATTTCTACTGCAAGATGTGTCTTTAAAAGTGTGAGTTCTTATGCAGAAGAGCAAGCTAAGCTGCAGCTTCTTTGGGAAGCAGGGCAATGTAATGCCTGTTCCTATATACGGCGCAACAGAGAACTGTGTCCAAATTGTCACTTTTGTAACTAAAGTACTTCACAGTTCTGCGCTGTGAAAATAGTGCCAAATCATTCAGTCTCCTAAGACAAATCATCTATGAAGTTGGTGACTTTCCAGGTGGAGGTACAGAGAAACTGAAGAAGGTTACTCTCCCTATCACTCATTCCTTTGGGCAATGAGCCACAAACACTATTTAAGACTCCATTGCCCTGAGGAGTGCTGCTTGTTTCTGGTATATGATTTGCGTTTCTAAGAGTAAGTTGTGAATGCAGAAGAGCCAGCTAATCTCCAGCTTCTTTAAGAAGCAGGTCACTCCAATGCCTGTTCCTTTTTACAGAGCAACACAG
>NW_004525095.1:141453-142031 GCF_000260255.1 Octodon degus
TACTGCATGATTTGTGTTTCTAAGTGTGAGTTCTTAATGCAGAAGAGCCAGCTAAGCTCCAGATTCTTTAAGAAGCAGTGCACTCCAATGCCTGTGCCTGTATACAGTGCAACACAGAACCCTGGATAAAACGTCACTTTTCTATCTAAAGTACTTCACAGTTCCACGCTATGAAAAAAGTGGCAAATCATTCATTCTCCTAAGAGAAAACACTCGTGTAGTTTGTGACACTCAAGCTGGTATTGCAGAGAAACTGCAGAAGTTTGTTCTCTCTCCCCTTCATTCTTATGGGCAAAAAGCCATAAACACGTTTCTAGACTCCAATGCCCTGAGGAGAGTGCCATCTCTCTACTGAATTATTTGTGTTTCTAAGTGTGAGTTCTTAATGCAGAAGACCCAGCTAAGCTCCAGCTTCTTAGGTAAGGTGGGCACTCCAATGCCTGAACCTCTTTACAGTGCAAAACAGAACTGTGGCTAAAACCTAACTATTGTAACTAAAGAACTTCACAGTTCCAGGATGTAAAAAGAGTGACAAATCATTCAGTCCTAGAAGAGAAAGCATTCTTGCAGTTTGTGAC
>NW_004525095.1:143109-144155 GCF_000260255.1 Octodon degus
AAGATCCAGCTAAGCTCCACCTTCTTTGGGAGGCAGGGCACTCCAATGCCTGTTCCTCTTTGCTGCGCAACACAGAACTCTGGCTAAAACGTCACTTTTGTAAATAAAGTACTTCACAGTTCCACACTGTGAAAACAGTGGCAAATAATTCAGTCTCCTAAGAGAAAGCATCCCAGAATTTTGTGACTTTGGAGCCGGAGGTGCAGAGAAAAAATGCAGAAGGTTGTTCTCTCTCCCATTCATTCCTAAGGGCAAAGAGCCACAAACACGTTGCTGGACTCCAGTGCCCTGAGGGGTGCTGCTTGTTTCTTCTGCATGATTTGTGTTTTTAAGTGTGAGTTTTTAATGCAGAAGAGCCAGTTAAGCTCCAGCTTCTTTGGGAAGCAGGGCCCTCCAATGCCTGTTCCTCTTACAGCTCAGCACAGTACTCTGGCTAAAACGTCACTTAGGTACTTCTCAGTTCCACGCTGTTAAAGAGTGGCAAATCATTCAGTTTCCTAAGATAAAGCATCCGTGAAGTTTGTGACTATCCAGCTGGAGTTGCAGAGAAATTGCAGAAGGTTTTTCTTCCTTCATTCATTTATTTGGGCAAAGAGCCACAAACATTTTTCTAGACTCCAGTGCCCTGAGGAGAGCTGCTTGTTTCTACTGCATGATTTTTCTTTCTCAGTGTGAGTTCTTAATGCAGAAGTGCCAGCTAAGCTCCAGCTATTTTGGGAAGCAGGGCACTCCAAAGCCTGTTCCTGTATACAGAGCAACACAGAACTCTGGCTAAAACGAGACTTTTGTAACTAAAGTTCTTCACAGTTCCGCGCTTTGGAAAGAGTGGCAAATCACTCAGTCTCTTAAGAGAAAACATCAGTGAAGTTTGTGACTTTCCAGGTGAAGGTGAAGAGAAACTGCAGAATGTTGTTGTCTCTCCCTTTCATTCCGAAGGGCAAAGACCCACAAAAATGTTTGAAGACACCAGGGACCTGAGGAGAGGTGTTTGTTTCTACAGCATTATTTGAGTTTCTAAGTGTTGGTTCTTAATGCAGAAGAGCCAG
>NW_004525095.1:144255-145731 GCF_000260255.1 Octodon degus
TCAGTACTATGTGCAAGGAGACTCTAACACGTTTCTACACTCCAGTGCCCTCAGGAGAGCTGCTTGTTTCTACAGCATGATTTGTGTTTCTAACTGTGAGTTCTTAATGCAGAAGAGCCTGCTAAGCTCTAGCTTCTTTGGCAAGCAGGGCACTCCAATGCCTATTCCTGTTTACAGTGCAACACAGAACTCTGGCTAAAACATCACTTTTTGAACTAAAGTACTTCATAGTTCCGCGTTGTGAAGAGAGTGGCAAATCATTCAGTCTCCTAGGAGACAGCATCCATGAACTTTTTCACTTTCCATCATTTCGTGCAGAGAAACTGCAGGAGGTTATTCTCTCTCACATTCATTCCTATGGTGAAAAGGCCACAAACATGTTTCCAGACTCCAGTGCCGTGAAGAGCGCTGCTTGTATCTACTGCATGATCTGTGTATCTAAGTGTGAGTACTTAATGCAGAAGAGCCAGCTAAGTTCCAGCTTCTTTCAGAAGCAGGTCACTCCAATGACTGTTCCTCTTTGCAGCGCAACACAGAACTCTGGATAAAACGTCACTTTTGTAACTAAAGTACTTCACAGTTCCACACTATGAAAAGAGCAACAAATCATTCAGTCTCCTAAGAGAAAGCATCCATGAAGTTTGTGGCTTTACAGCTGGAGGTGCAGAGAAACTGCAGGAGGTTGTTCTATCTCCCATTTATACTTATGGCCAAAGAGCCACAAACAAGTTTAGACTGCAGTGCCCTGAGGAAAGCTGCTTGTTTCTACTCCATAATTGGTGTTTCTAAGTGTGAGTTCTTAATGCAGAAGAGCCAGCTAATCTTAAGCTTCTTTGGGAAGCAGGGCAATCCATTGCCTACTCCTGTATACAGCGCAAGACAGAACTCCGGCTAAAACTTCACTTATGTAACTAAAGTACTTCACAGTTCCACGCTGTATAAAGAGTGGCAAATCATTCACTCTCCAAAGAGAAATGATCCGTGAAGTTTGTGACATTCGAGCTGGAGGTGCACAGAAACTGCACAACGTTGTTATGTCTCCCATGCAGTACTATTGGCAATGAGCCACAAACACGTCTCTAGATTTCAGTGCCCAGAGGAGAGCTGCTTGTTTCTACTGCATGATTTGTGTTTCTAAGTGTGAGTTCTTAATGCGGAAGAGCCACCTAAGATAAATCTTCTTTGGGAAGAAGGGCACTCCAATGTCTGTTCCTCATTACATTGCCACATACATATCTGGCTAAAATTTCTCTTTGTAAGTAAAGTACTTCACAATTCCGCGCTGTGAAAAGAGTAGCAAATCATTATCTCCTAAGAGAAAGCATCCGCGAAGCTTGTAACATTCGAGGTGGAGGTACAGAGAAACTGCAGAAGGTTGTTCTCTCTCCCATTCTGTACAATGGGCAAAGATTCCCAAACACGTTTCTAGACTCCAGTGCACTGAGGAGAGCTGCTTTTTTCTACTGCATGATTTGT
>NW_004525095.1:146080-147668 GCF_000260255.1 Octodon degus
AACTGCAGATGTTTGTTCTCTCTCCCATTCACACCTATGTGCAAAGAGGCAAACACGTTTCTAGACTCCTGTGCCCTGAGGAGAGATGCTTGTTTCTACTGCATGATTTGTGTTTCTAAGTGCGATTTCTTCATACAGAAGAGCCAGCTCATCTCCAGCTTCTTTGGGAAGCAGCGCACTCCAATGCCTGTTCCTCTTTACATCGCAACACAGAACGCTGGTTAAAATTTCACTGTTCTAGCAAAAGTACTTCACAGTTCCGCGATGTGAAAAGAGTGGCAAATCATTCAGTCTCCGAAGACAAAGCATCCGTGAAGTTTATGACTTTCCAGCTGGAGGTGCACAGAAACTGCAGAAGGTTTTTTTCTCTCCCATTCATTGCTATGGGCATGGAGCCACAAAATCATTTGTTGACTCTAGTGCCCTGAAGAGAGCTGCTTGTTGCTACTGCATGATTTTTGTTTCTAAGTGTGAGTTCTTAATGCAGAAGAGCCAGCTAAGCTCCAGCTTCTTTGGGAAGCAGGGCCCTCCAATGCCTGTTCCTCTTTACAGCGCACCACAGAACTATGGGTACAACGTCACTTTTAAATCTAAAGTACTTCACAGATCTGCTGTATGAAAAGAGTGGCAAATCATTCACAGTCCTGAGAAAACACATCTGTTACATTTGTGAATTTCCACCTGGAGGTGCAGAGAAACTGCAGAAGGTTGTACTCTCTCCCTTTCATTCCTATGGACAAAGAGCCACAAACACAATTCTAGACTCCAGTGGCTTGAGGAGAGTTGCATTTTGTACTTCAGGATTTGTGTTTCTAAGAGTGAGTTCTTAATGCAGAAGAGCCAGCTAAGCTCCAGCTTCTTTGAGAAGCAAGGAATTCCAATGCCTGTTCCTCTTTACAGCGCAAGACAGAACTCTGGCTAAAACGTCACTTTCGTAAATAAAGTACTACTCAGGTCCTCGCTGTGAAAAGAGTGGCAAATCATTCAGTCTCCTAAGAGATAGCACCCGTGAAGTTTGTGACGTTCCAGCTGGAGGTGGAGAGAAACTGCAGAAGGTTGTTTTCTCTGCCATTACTTCCTATGGGCATAGAGCCACAAACAAGTTTACAAGACTCTAGTGCCCTGAGGAGAGCGGCTTGTTTCTACTGCATGATTTTTGATTCTAAGTGTGAGTTTTTAATGCAGAACACCCAGCCCTAGCTCCAGCTTCTTTGGGAAGCAGGGCACTCAAGTGCCTGTTCCTGAATACAGCGCAACACAGAACTCTGGCTAAAACTTCAATTTTGCAACTAAAGTACTTCACAGTTCCTCACTGTGAAGAGTGGCAAATCATTGAGCCTCCTAAGAGAAAGCATCCGTGAAATTTGTGACTTTCCACCGTGAGTTGCAGAGACTGCAGAACTTTATTCTCTCCTCCACTCATTCCTATGGGCAAAGAGACACAAACACGTTTCTAGACTCCAGTGCCCTGAGGAGTGCTGCTTGTTTGTATTTTATGATTTGTTTTTGTAAGTGTGAGTTCTTAATGCAGAAGTGCCAGCTAAGCTCCAGCTTCTTTGGTAAGCAGTGCACTCCAATGCCTGTTCCT
>NW_004525095.1:147768-148286 GCF_000260255.1 Octodon degus
GGGCAAAGAGCCACAAACACGTTTCTAGACACCAGTGCCTTCAGGAGAGCTGCTTGTTTCTACTGCATGATTTGTGTTTCTAAGTGTGCGTTCTTAATGCAGAAGAGGCAACTAAGCTCCAGTTTCTTTGGGAAGCAGAGCACTCCCATGCCTGTTGCTTTATACAGCACAACACAGAACTCTGGCTAAAACTTCACTTTTTTAACTAAAGTAATTCACAGTTCCTTGCTGTGAAAAGAGTGGCAAATCATTCCGTCTCCTTATAGAAAGCATCTATGAAGTCTGTGACTTTCCACCTTTAGGTGCAGAGAAACTTCAGAAGTTTGGTCTCTCTCCCATTCATTCCAAAGGGGAAAGAGACACAAAATCATTTCTAGACTCCAGTGCCCTGAGGAGAGCTGCTTGTTTCTACTGCATGATTTGTGTTTCTAAGTGTGAGTTCTTAATGCAGAAGTGCCTGCTAAGCTCCAGATTCTTTGGGAAGCAGGGCACTCCAATGCCTGTTCATGTGTACAGCG
>NW_004525095.1:148777-149643 GCF_000260255.1 Octodon degus
AGTCTCCTAAGAGAAAGCATCCGTGAATTTGTGACTTTCCAGCTGCAGGTGAAGTGAAACTGCAGAAGGATATTCTCTCTGCCATTAATTCCTATGGGCAAAGAGCCACAAACACGTTTATAGACTCTAGTGCCTTTAGGAGAGCTGATGGTTTCTACTGCATGATTTGTGTTTCTAAGTGCGAGTTCTTCATACAGAAGAGCCAGCTGATCTCCAGCTTCTTTGGGAAGCAGTGCACTCCAATGCCTGTTCCTGTATACTGCGCAACTCAGAACTCTGGCTAAAACTTCAGTTTTGTAACTAAAGTACTTTACAGCACAAGAGAGAACTCTGGTGAAAACCTCACATTTGTAAATTAAGTACTTCACAGTTCCGGTCTGTGAAAAGAGTTGCAAATCATTCAGTCTCATAAGACAAAGCATCCTTGAAGTTTGTAACTTTGTAGCTGGAAGAGCAGAGAGATTGCAGAAGGATGTGCTGTCTCCCTTTAATTCCTGTGGAAAAAGGGCCACAAACTCGTTTCTAGAATCCAATGAGTTGAGGAGAGCTGCATGTTTCTAAAGCATGACTTGTTTTTCTAACTGTGAGTTCTTAATGCAGAAGAGCCAGCTAAGCTCCAGCTTCTTTGTGAAGCAGGGCACTACAATGCCTGTTCCTCTTTACAGTGCACAACAAAACTATGGATACAACGTCACTTTTAAAACTAAAGTACTTCACAGTTCTGTGCTGTGAAAAGAGTGGCAAATCATTCATTGTCCTGAGAAAACACATCTGTTACGTTTGTGACTTTCCACCTGGAGGTGCAGAGAAACTGCAGAAGTTTGTTCTCTCTCCCATTCATTCCTATGGACAAAGAGCCAGAAACA
>NW_004525095.1:156446-157441 GCF_000260255.1 Octodon degus
TTTATGTCTATCCACTGCATGGTGCCCAGATCTTGCCTGATTTGTGTTTCTTGCCAGTTTTCTAGTGCCCTCATCAGAAAAGAACTCTGATTTTTACTTAAGATTGAAGAAAGGGGACTGTAGAGTTTTAAGACTTAGGTGTTCATTCTAGTGATGATCATGCTATGCCTAATGACGGCTGACTCACGCAACACTTGGCCCACCTTGTTTTCAACCACCCAATATTTTCCACTACTATTGGTCAGACCTAACTGCTTGCTTTTCTGTAGATGCCTGATGTCCCCATTGGAGACCCTCTCTGTAACTCACTGCATGCTTTGTCCCTCTGACTGGAACCTGCTGCCTCGCTTTGAGCAGACAAGACAGCTAAAGTGCTTGAATCTGAGCTGTATCAGCCTGACTGATTTCAGTCCTGAGCCTCTCCGGATTCTGTTGGATAATATTTCCACCACCCTGACCACCGTGCATTTGGAAAATTGTAGTATCACTGATGCACAGATCTGCGCCTTTCTGCCTTCCCTGAGCAGCTGCTCCCAGCTCACTACCTTCTGCTTTGTAAGGAATTTCATGTCCATAGACACCATGAGGAACCTGATGAGCCACACTGCCAGGATGAGCAACTTAACCCTGAAGCTGTACTCTCCTCCTCAGGAGGTTCCTATTTCCAGGGAAGGTGTCCTCTATCACATACAGAGCCAGGTAGAATTCCCACTTAGGAGGTTGATGAGGCCACTAAATCATCCCAGGAGAGTGTGGTTTTGTATTCGTCAAGAACTCTGTTGAAACTGGAAGATCTATAACCTGCACCCTAATCCATGCCCTTGCTGTATCCCCATCTAGTTGAACATGTCTATCCTGTTTCCTTATACCTCCAGGAACAGAGCACTTAGTTCAGTGATGCCGAGGCAGTAAGAGATTTCCTAGCAGGCAGCAAGCATGGAGAATCACTGACATGACAATAGAAGTGACCTTTGTGTAGTTGGGTCCTAGGCAGT
>NW_004525095.1:158301-159986 GCF_000260255.1 Octodon degus
AATTCACAGTTCCGAGCTGTGAGAAGAGTTTCAAATCATTCAGTCTCCTAAGAGAAAGCATCCATGAATTTTGTGACTTTCCAGCTGGAGGTGCAGAGAACACACAGAAGGTTGTGCTCTCTCCCATTCATTCCTATGGTCAAAGAACCATAAACACGTTAGTAGACTAAAGTGCCCTGAGGAGAGCTGCTTGTTTCTACTGCATGATTTGTGTTTCTAAGTGTGAGTTCTTAATGCACAAAAGCCAGCTAACCTCCAGCTTCCTTGGGAAACAGGGCACGCCAATGCCTGTTCCTCTTTACAGCGCAACACAGAATTCTAGCTGAAACGTCACTTTTGGAACTAAAGAACTTCATAGTTCTGCGCTGTGAAAAGAGTTGCAAATCATTCAGTCTCCTAATAGAAAGCATCCGGGAAGTTTGTGACTTTCCATCTGGTGTGCAGAGCAACTGCAAAGTTTGTTCTCTGTCCCAGTTTTTCCTAGGGAAAAAGCCACAAACACGTTTCTACACTCCAGTGCGCTGAGGAGAGCTGATTGCTTCTACTGCATGATTTGTGTTTCTATGTGTGAGTTCTTAATGCAGAAGAGCTAGCTAAGCTCCAGCTTCTTTGGGAAACAGGGCACTCCAAATCCTGTTCCAATATACTGCGCAACACAGAACTATGGCGGAAACGTCACATTTGCAACTAAATTACTTCACAGTTCTGCACAGTGAAAAGAGTTTTACACCATTGAGTCTCCTTAGGGAAAGCAGCCGTGAAGTTTGTGACTTTCCGTCTGGGGTGCAGAGCAACTGCAAAAGGTTGTTCACTCTCCCATTCTTTCCTAGGGGAAAGGGCCACAAACACGTTGCTAGACTCCAGAACCCGGAAGAGAGCTGATTGTTTCTACAGCATGAATAGTGTTTCTAAGCGTGAGTTCTTCATGCAGAAGAGCCAGCTGCGCTCCACCTACTTTGGGAAGCAGGACACTCCAATGCCTGTTCCTGTATGCCACGCAACACAGAACTCAGGCTAAAACGTTCACTCCGGTAATTAAAGTACTTCACAGTTCCGCGCTGTGAAAAGATTTGCAAATCATTCAGTCACCTTAGAGAAAGCACCCGTGAAGTTTGTGACTTTGCAGCTGCAGGTTAAGAGATACTGCAGAAGGTTGATCTTTCTCCCATTCATTCCTAAATGCAAAGAGCCACAAAATTGTTTCTAGACTCCAGGGCCCTGAGGAGAGCTGCTTGTTTCTACTGCATGATTTGTGTTTCTAAGTGTGAGTTCTTAATGCAGAAGAGCCAGCTAAGCTACAGCATCTTTGGAAAGCAGGTACTCCAGTGCCTGTTCCTCTTTGCAGCGCAACACAGAACTCTGGCTGAAACGTCAGATTCATAACTAAATACTTCACAGTTCTGCACTCATAAAAGTGTTGAAAATCATTCAGTCTCCTAAGAGAAATCATCCGTAAAGTTTCTGCCTTTCCATATGGTGGCGCAGAGCAACTGCAGAAGGTTGTTCTCTCTCCCATTCTTTCCTAGGGGAAAGAGACACAAAAGCATTTCTAGACTCCAGGGCCCATAGGAGAGGTGATTGGTTCTACTGCATGATTTGTGTTTCTAAGAGTGAGTTCTTAATGCAGAAGAGCCAGCTAAGCTCCAGCTTCTTTGGGAAGCAGGGCACTCCAATGCCTATTCCTG
>NW_004525096.1:0-517 GCF_000260255.1 Octodon degus
CTGTCAGCTCTAGGGCACTACTGGCTGCTCCCTTGAAGAACTGTGAGGCTGGGATCATCTTGCCATCCTCCAGCTGCATGTTCTTTACCAGTAACATTCTGTCATCATTTCCGAAGAGGATAAGTCCTGTTTTGGTGACCACGCCTGGCCGTCGGACATCTGGGATGACCAAATCTTCTCCTTCTCGTACCAGGCCTGAAGTGTTCAGTGTTGAGTTGAAAAATGTCAGCTTCTGTCCACAGGCCTCTGTCCAGGCACCCGGCACCTTGTCATTCCCACGGATCCAGTTGTGAATGGCCTCAGCTGGCTGGTTCCAGTTGATTTTCGCTGTTTCCTTCTTCTGAATTCCCTCATAGGTGGCTCCTTCCTCGGGCTGAGGGAGTCTGGGAGCTTTGCCCTCCGTGATGAGCCTCACAGCCTCAACCATCCCTTTGATGCCTTCAGGGTAGAGGAACCGGTTATACAAAGTGCTGACGGTGTCATCTGGGAGCACCTCACATTCCTTCTGCAGCAGAAG
>NW_004525096.1:2193-3383 GCF_000260255.1 Octodon degus
TCTCTTCCAGCAAATGCCCAACATAGGAAAGAATTGGAAACCAGGAAACAGATTCAAATATATGTCCAGAAGAATAAGATATTCAATTTTTAATTACATTACTGATTTCAAACATGGTTGTACTTGTTTCTATTCATAACAATAATTTAGAAGGGCATCCCACATTTGTTATTTCTAGTATCTTTAATGATGGCCATTTAAAGTGGAGTGAGATGGTACCTCATAGAGGATAAAATGTGTATTGAAAAGATAATTATGAAACTAAATTTTTGGGAATAAATGTGGGTCATTTGCATGTCTTGTAAGAAGTATTTGTTTAGCTTTTTAGCCTATTTTCAACTCAGGTTGTGTCTATCATTTTCATCCTTCATTATTCTCAAATTTTAGGGATGTCAAATAATTAATAGTTGTACCATTGGAAAGTGCTTTCTTATATCCTGTAGATTGTTCATGAACCCTGAAGAATGTTTGCTTTGCCTACCTTTCTGCAGATGTGTTGCCTTTTTATTTTCAGTTTCAATTTTTTTACTTCAAAATCACTTTGTATTTAATTTGTGCCTATATTCATTGACAGCTAAAGGTTTTTCTGTTATATTTCATACATTTTGAGAATGTATTATATATTTTAAATATTGCTTCTTCAACATTGAATATTATTCTCCTGAATTTTCATTACTGGAAAACATACAATCTAAATATACTAAAAAATTTCTACTTATGTGATCGGTCTTCGGACTCCAGTTGACTTCTGAAGACATGAAAATCTTAGATGGCATGAACAGAAATTTTCTATATGCACCTGCTGACTTGTAAGTAACTGAGCATCTATTGTCTCACCTTATTGTAATATCAAGTTTTTTAGTGCAGTGGTACTTAAATTTTTGGAACAGCAAGCCCCAAACAGAAATATACAACTCACTTATTTAGTGCAAACTGCCAACAACACAAATAAGGCTCAATATTGTCTATATGTAGGAAAAAATAGCCATATTGACATCTTTAGTATTAGGAGAAAATCACAATAACATGAGTGGTATGGGCTTACCACTACTGCTTTAGTGTGTGTTTGCTCAGAACTCGAGACTTGCCTTTGCCTCTGCAAGGGGTGCAGTGCAGCCAATGAGTGGAACAGTTTGTCTTCTATTTTTAAATTACACATATGTAAATGGAGATGAGAAAGTAGTTAAGTA
>NW_004525096.1:3739-6656 GCF_000260255.1 Octodon degus
ATATTTATTATTTTTAATTTTCACATTTCAAAGAGGAATAGACAATGTGTTGAGTAATTATGAAATATGGCATAATCATTGCAAATAGTTTAATATAGAGAAATGCAAAAGATAATGCAAGAAAATGTGTTAAAGTACAAAGCAATAGATAATTATTGTACCTTATAAAATACTTTAATGAATATTGTATTCCTATCACTTTATATTTTGTGTTGTTTTTAAGTATAGAGTTGTACAAATTACATGCTAAGTTCTTTGGAAATAAACTCAATTTTATTAATTTTCAGAATATTGTTCAAGTAGATGAATCTAGCAAATTAATTATATAGAATTAGTTATGGGTTAAAAAAAGTAGATTTAAAAAGTGAAGGTGAAATTTCTAAAATAAGCACTTCATCCTGAAATATATGTTCTGTGAGTGAGTATTAGTACTGTGCCTTAAAGTAAATATGACATAATCATCACTGCTTTCATTGAGAATGTGAAGTAAAACAATATTTCCTTTTTATTTGAATTGGCATACTGGAGGTGACAATGTATAAATGATTTTTCTGAGTGTTCTCTAAGTTCAATAATATGCAATATATTCAATTTAGATAATTTTGTTCAAGAATTTTAAAGTACTAAAATATTTGTTCATTAAAGTAGCAATGGCAGGTTTTACAGGCTGTTAGTAAATCAAATGATTAACCTCATTTTTATAGCATATCTATATGTCAGAGTGTTACACAAGTAAAGCTAGACTCATCCAAACTAGTACATGTTTTTTTAAAAAATTTCAGTCTCATTGATGACCCCAATTACTCATTTTCTGATGAATATTAACATGGAGGTATTTCCCATGACTTCTGCCTGACATACCTGCGTGTGGTTTTTGATGCAGGAGAAATCACTGATGCTGCTGTTTGGAAACATCACTTCTCCTCAAACCATGTAACTTACAAACCTGATGTTACCTAAACCTCAATCTCTACTGCCACAAGAGTATGCAATAAATATCAGCAGTTTAAAAAAATAAAAAAAATCTATATAAAGATATTCTCAAAAAATACTTGTTTTGATTTTTCTGTTATAGCTGTAGTTTGTTTCTTTATGATGCCTTACTCTCCAAAACTGCTCAGCTGGAAATGTGAGGTAAGCTGTGCCAGATGACACCAGCTATGTTTTAGCACGGGAATAGAGAGAGTTTGCAGGTTTTAGGAGAGTAGCAATTAGCTACTAACTGCTTGAAGCAGTCACTCTTCTTTTAGCACAAGGATTAATGTGAAAACACATTACATTTGTTGCATGGTCCCTAATCTAGAAAGGCAGGCACACATGGGAGTGTGACAAAGAATCTAATGGGTGCTCTCTCTCTTGCAGCTGAATGCTCACAGCTACTGAAGCTGGTGAAAGAGATCTCCGGGCTGTCCTTAAATGGGTGCAGAGGGTGCAAGGCAAATGAAAAATATGATTGGCAGTCAGATAAAGGGTCATTGAAGTGGGAAGAGCTGAACACATCTTTGCTTTTCAATAGTCTGTAATATTTGTTTGGCAAGTGTATCAGGCTGACAAACCTCCCCATGTTTTCATCACTGTGAAATCTCAAAACTATTTCTAACATTATTTGTAGAAAAGAAATTAAAAATATCATAAATTAGATAGATAAAAGTCAAAATAGTTATATTGATTATCATGGATAAGGGAATCTTTTGAATCCCTTGAAATTTTCTTATACATCCTGTAGTCACTGTAATGTTCAGGCAGAAATCTCTCACTTCATTGGAAAAAATGTGGTACCTGTTGGACACCTGCCATTTACCACTGTGGAACTAGTGTTGAGCAGTCACTTGCCTAAAGCAGAAACATTTAGGTTACCACCAGTGGGCCACCACACCATGCAAACTTCTACTTGCAAACTTTAACATGATTCTATGAGCGTTAGTGGTTTGTTTTGTGACTGGATTATCTGGTGGGAGAGCAAGGCAGGAGTCACCCAGACTGCCTTGTGGCTAAGGGCACAGTGTAGTGATAAGTGCCCCTTCCACACACAACAAGCAGACTCAGGCAAAGTGACCTGTGCATGCCAGATATCATGAGTGCATGTAGATAGGATTTGCTGAGTAAAATTTAGCAATTACAGAAAATATAATATAGGGGCTGGTGGAGATGGCTCAGTAGAATAAGTGCTTTCCTGTCAAGCACAAGGGCCTGAGTTCAATCTCCGGTTCCACCAAAAAAAAAAACAAAGAAAAGAAAATACCATGTAAACCTATCTGTATGTGTGAGAATATAGATATTTATTTTTGTTATGCAGAAATTTTTTCCATTCAATTATTAGTTTTGGACTTGTGCTAGCCTGGAAATAATTTCACAAATTAAGAAGATACACTGAAAATGCTGTTATTTATTTTTTCTCATTAATTTTATTTAAAATCAATCACTATGTACCATATTAAAATTTGTTCAGAAATATTGAAATGTGAAAGATGTAAGATGTAAATAGGGTGAATTTAAGAGAAACATTTTCACGATGAATACAGAGCTCAAGAATAATAATATATAGAACATTGTAAATAAATTATTTACAAACTTAAATGAATATGACAATAAAAATTGTCCAAAGCAAAAAATAAAGAGAAAATTATTTACAAATCCCTCATATAATAGCTCACTCTGTGCCAAAATCAAGAAATTTATATGCATATGATTAGAATTCTCAAAGTACAACTTGGGTAGTCAATAAATTTTTAAAGATTTACAATTTCTGTATTTAGTAGAAAGTATACATCCATAGTTCCAAGAAAAATGAACCTTTTCCACAAGAAATTTGAAAAAATTCTTAGCAAGATACACAAAAATGGGACCTGGGAAATGGCTCAGTGGAATAAGTGCTTCCCTGGCAAGCACAAGGGCCTTAGTTCGATCCCCGGTTCTG
>NW_004525096.1:7528-9187 GCF_000260255.1 Octodon degus
TTACACAACTTTCTTATCAAAACATCTCTACTTTTACATTGTGTTTCTTTGTTCAACATTAGGTTTTTATGTAAGTGATCTCTTTCTGTCTTGCTTTCTACAGGTGGAATGTCATCCTTATCTGAATCAGAGCAAACTGCTGGAATTCTGCAAGTCTAAAGACATAGCCCTGGTTGCCTATTGTGCTCTGGGATCTTAAAGAGTTAAACGATGGTAATGATGAGAACACAAACTATAAAAAGACATCATTGGTAATAAAAATAGAAACTTCTGCAATACATTCTTTTCTATACTTCAGAGACCACTGTCTCAGAAAGAGAAAACAATTAGCATTTCTAAAAAGATACCATAAGTTCCCCATGCTGTTGCCATGAGGACTGCATTTGAGGATCATTGCTTTAAAGCTGGCTCCATACTCTATATTAGAAGCCTCCTGACAAGACAAAATCATGTCTGCTTTACCTTTCAGGGTGGACCCAAGTGCTCCAGTTCTCTTGAAAGATCCTGTCCTTTGTGCTGTGGCCAAAAAACATCAGCAATATCCAGCCCTGATTGCTCTTCGATACCAAGTACAGCGTGGGGTTGCGGTTCTAGCCCAGAGTTTAAAGGAGAAGGAGATAAAAGAGAACGTGCAGGTGACAACAGTGTTGGGGCATCAAGGTTCCAACATTGCATTGTTTATGTGTGTTCACCTTAGAAAACTGTTAGGATAGTTATGAATATTTGTGACATCACCAGCATTTTCCAGACACATCATATTTCAAGAGTTTGGATAACATTCTGTCAAACTGAATTATGATAGCATAGATCACAGCAACTTTGATTACAATATTAAACAAGCCACGTAATACACATCTTGGTGGAAGTGATATCTTTTTCCTTTTCTTTTTTAAGGGGGGGATTTGCATTGAATTTTCACCATTCTACAAAGCATGGTGATTGTGATGCAGAGAGAAAAACTGATCTCTGGTGGGTGACCTCCAAATGATATAAGGAACCTCCAAATGACATAAAGAAAAATGATCTCCTCAACTGACCTGCACAAGTTGGTGTTCTCTAAAACCAAAGAAAGAATTTTAGGAACAAAAAGAAGTTATGAGCAGAATATATTTATTCAGGGAAAGAAAACTCCTGTCTGAGAGACAGACAGGAGGTGGGCCCAATAGGGTTGTTCCCGAGGAAGATTTCTCTCCCAGAGACTTTTATAGAGGAAACCATATGGTGAGGCAGGTTTAAGGTGGAGGAAAAGACATGGGAACTCCCTTATGTGGGCATGAAATAGGACAAAACTTTGGTCACCCAATGAGATTACAAGCACCATTGCTCAAGTAAAATGGATTAAATCCAAGACCAAAAGAGGAAGCCAGTCTTGTAGCAAGGGGGCATGAATATGGTCATTGTAACTTCCTGTTGCAGTGGGGCTAGTGACTCATTTTGGGCTCTTTCAAAGTAAGTGATACCTATCCAGAATATCAATCCCTAATTCCCATCTGTATGGAAGTATGTAGCTGTGATTTCTCTTTTGTCTTGGTCATGAGGTGTGGCCCTGATGGGAGTCTTTGTCTTTTCCAAGTTGCAAGGTCACCTTTTCTTCCGTCTTGTCTCCTTGAGGGCCTGACCCTGTCTAAATGCTTACAATATATCTATCTAATTTGGCTG
>NW_004525096.1:9638-10980 GCF_000260255.1 Octodon degus
CCTGAATTTCATCATGTAGATCTGTCCCTTGGCAATGAATAGAATCTTACAACCTCTTTTCTTGCATAAACTCAAATCTGAAATGTTACTGCTTCATTCAATAAAAATCTAGTGCACAATGCATATTACAAAGGAGGGGCAAGGCCTGGCCAGATAGTTCAACAGAGTAAAGTTCCTGATTCAGCAGAGCACAGTGGCCATGGTTTAATCCCTGGTGTACTGTGTCTGTTTTGCCCCTCTATACAAGGTGAAAGGATGATCGAAATTTGGTGTGGTGATCCCACCTGTAATCCCTGTACTTGGCAGGCTGAAAACAGAAGAATCACTATGAGTACAATCTATGTATTGAGATCCTGTATACCTTATAGACACTGTCCTAAAAATTTATAAATAAAAAAGAAAAGGAGGACATGCAAGACTCCAATGTTGGGGAATTAAGAAACTTCCTATTGGGAATGTCTACTTCCCTCTACTAAGTTCTGGAAACTGGTAGTGTATGTTTTGGATCTCCAACATTAAACCAATTTTGAGATACAGACCCAATAAGCCTGTTATGTCTAAGAAAATTAGTGGACACTTGATTTTGATTTTTCAAAGCACACAAGGACGAGTTTTGAATCCTGAAGTTTTTTGTTCTATTTTCCCTTCTCCCAAAACAAAATTCAGAGCAAGAGAATAAAAAGCATGCATTATTGAACATTTAAAAGAAAATAAAAAAGATAGAAACTTCCTATTTATGGAAAATTGTAAATTCACATAACAAACCACTTGGAGATTAGGGAATGTAAATTATTTAGGTATTTTTCTTAAAATAATTGATTAACCAATCATATATTTACATGTTCCTGTTTTCTAGACTTGATATGCATTGGTTGCAGTGTCATTTCCAAAATTCGCTCACATTTTCACTCCATTTAGTGAATTTTCATGAACCTATTTCCCTATTATAATCTTCATTTTTTAAGTTGGATATCATTTTTGTTGCACTTTACAATACAACAGTATTTCAGCTTATTAACTTATGAAAGTTATAGCCCTTTATTTTAAAATTAATATGTAATACAAATTTTGTATGATAAAACTATGTGAAAAGTTATCCAAACGAACTTATATAAAAATTAAACACCTTTCAATATGTCCCAGGCATGTCTTGTGCCATCAATTATGTTAGTACTCTTCACATTACCTTATTTGTTTTGCAGAATTACTTCTGCTATACTGAAGAGCAGAATTTTTGATTATTATTTTCTTCTTTAAAATCTTTTTGCTGCTTTTGACTGGTTGCTTAAAGTTTAAAATCATATCCACATACACAAAATTAAATCTTTATGCTGTTGATTGT
>NW_004525096.1:18594-48503 GCF_000260255.1 Octodon degus
AAAATTAAATAACATTTTATTTTACATTGGAAAGAAAAACAAAGACTAAGTGTATAAGAAGCAAGACTAATTCAAAGGAGTGAAAGAACAATTTTAAAAAAAATCTCTCCTCAATGAATTTTATATTTAGCTAAAATACCTTTCAAAACTAAAATTTGAATATTTTTCACTTATATAAATATGGAATATTGTAATACTTCAAAATGTAGTTTATAGGAAATAGCAAGGAGCAAAATCCAAAAAGCAAGAGAAGTTGTTATATGGTCCTGGATGAAGAATAAAGAGCTCTCCAAATGATAGTTATACAGGACTATGTAAAATATATTAGATGAAACCTTTGAAAGGGATAATGAAGATTTGTACAAAACAGAATTAATCTTAGATCTGGTTACATACTTTTGTTCGTGTGTGTGTTTGTGTGTGTATGTGTGCATGTCTGTGTTTATAAAAGACAAGGAAGAAGTAGTATAATGTCAAAGCAAAATGGAAATATTCTTTGTACTTTCTAATACTAGAAGGAAATATCATACAATGTCTCTTAAATGATTGTAAGTCAAAGATGTAGTGTATATCTTAAAACAAAAATTAAGATTAAACAGTATTCAGAAAATTAAACATTAAATAAAAATTTAATAATTCAAAACAAACTGAGAAAAAAAATTTCATAGTAGTAAAAATTACTAAGAATAAAACATAAGATAAATACTGGAATGGCAAATATTTGACCAGCACTTCTAATAGTTTGGGATAGGATATTGCACAAAGTTCTAGTATGTTGTGGACATGGACAGTGTCCCATGCCACTTACTGGTGGCCTGCTGTTACTTCTGGGACTGAGCTCCTGCTATTTCCTTGATATCCTCTCCATACACACGGAGAGAATCATGACCCCAAGGGCACAGGAGAAGTCGTTTTGTAGAGTATGCTGATAGAAATATTTTGTTACTCTATATAAGAGAATAATTGAAAGACTGTTTTTGTATACCTCTTATTCTCCTGTGCTTAATTGTCCTATTTGGTGGGTTCTTTTCATTCTCATTTATGGAGTTGTGGTCAGTTTGATCCCTCTGTGGAATATCTTTTAGTAGTCTGTGTAGGGTTGGCTTTGTCACCATGAAATTCTTGAGTTGTTCTTTGTCATGGAAGTATTTCACTTCTCCATCAAACATGAAAGAGAGTTTTGCAGGATACAGCAGTCTGGGTTGGAATTTGTTTTCTTCTAAGACTTGAGGTACTTTGCTCCACATTCTTCTTGACTTGATGGATTGTGAAGAGAAATCTGCCCCTATTCTGATGAGTTTTCCTTAAATGTGATCTCTTTCTTTTCTCTAGCAGCTTTTAGAATAATTTTCCCATGAGGAATTTCTGGTATCTTGATTATTATATGTCTGGGTGCGTTTCTAACAGAGTTGATTTTATTTGGAGTTTTATATGCTTTAGTTTCTGGAATGTCAAATTGTTTCCACATATTTAGGAAGTTTTCTGCTATCACTTGTGCTCACATACTTTTTATGTACTTTTATTGACTCCTGCTTTCTCACTGATGCCTATAAGTCTTATGTTGTTCCTCTTTGCATTATCTTGAATTTGTTAAATTATTTTTTCCAGCATCCTAGTTGTTTTCAAGAAATCTCTTTTTTTTAACTTTTCACTAGCTATAATGGTGTCTTTAATGTCAGGAAGTCTATTTTCACTTTCATTCAATTGGTTTTGCAAGCTTGTGATTGAAGTTTTAATTTCCTGTATAGCACTTTGAATCTGCTTCATGCATTCTATTTCTTTCCTACATTTTTCATTCAAAGATTTATATTTTTTTCTATTTCTTTTATTTTTTTTATCAGTGCCTTCTTCAGAATCACTGTTCACTATTTTTTATACAGTGATTTCTTTAGAAGCACTTAGTGATTCTTTCATTATACTTATCATTTCTTTTTTTTACTTCAGAAATTATTTCTGGAGGCTGGAGAGATGGCTCAGCGGAATAAGTACATCCCTGGCAAGTGCAAGGGACTGAGTTCAATCTCCGGTTCCAAAAAAAGAAATTGTTTCTGATCTGACTTCCTCTATGCCTTTCCACCATTCTATCTTTTCTTCTGACACTATTATTTCAGAGATTTCAGGTAATTTCCAGTTTCTCATATCCTATTATCTCCTGATTTTGTTGTACGTGGGCTTCGGGTCTGAAAATGCATTTTTCACCTTCTCTTTGTCATTTTGTCCAACACTGTCTTCTAACATTTGCTGTAGAGTTTAGATAGAGTTATTATCTTAGCAACAGGTCCAAACCCACAAACTTTAAATTCATCAAGGTGGGTATGGCTTGGTTCTGGCTGCTGTTCTCCACTTCTTCCTACTGCAGTCCTTGGATGTTAACCTTCTGTGACACTCTGACAAGATGTTCTGCTCCTCAATCAGTTGCGAGGGTCTTGTCTCTAGCCTCTCTGCATGGAGTTCTGCTGCAGGGTTCCACACCCAGCCTGTCTGATGGATGAGTTTTATTTGCAGATGTGCTGGGCACTGCCTCAAATGAGGATCTGGTGGGCCACAGGTGGTCCCACTCACATTCTATGCCTGGGTCGAGTCAGGATCCGCTGGTTCCCAGGTAGTTCCACTGACATGCCAGGCATGTAGTCTGAGTCTGAGTTGATGAGGATCTAGGGAGTGCAAGGTCATCTCCCTCACACACCAAGCCTGGGTTGAAAGAAAATATTATTATGTATAACAGATACACAGGGTTTTTTATTTCTTTGTTTGTTGTTGTTGTCGTTTGTTTCTTCTGCTTTGTGTTTGTTTGTTTGCTGTTTTTGGAACCCCTGATTGAAATCAGGCCCTTGTACTTTCCAGGCAAGCACTTTTTCTACTGAGCTATCTCCCCAGTCACAAGTTTATAACATTAAAAACAACTGAAATTTTTATCTCCATGGAAAACAAAGAAAATAATATATAGCACATTGAATTAAAAATTAATAATAAAATTATGGAAAATCACATAAAAATGAATAAAAAAATTAAAGACAAAACACACTAAACCAAAATTAGTAAAAATAGTAAAGATAAATAATTGAAATTATGGAAAGTAATGGCAAAGAATATATCTAAACAAAATAAGAATAAAGAATATTAGGCAAAATTTTCTCCCATCTGAGGGAATTGTATACAAGAAGCTTCTTACATGTACTCCAATATCCTTGAACTTCAGTACCTAAGGTATAGAATTACTCTGTCACAGGTGCCTCCGGTGTGGTTTATGACATCTTTCACCAAAGAGAATATTAGTAATGTGGGTGGAGCCCAGACTTGGAATTCTAAATGGTACACAATGAAAAGTAAATATATATGCCCTGCAAGCCTTTCTATTTGCATACATGAAGTGAAAAAGAAGGATCTGTAAAGTAATTCTTACTGCCTTAGATTCAGCATTTTTTATCTGTTTGTTTGTTTATTTTTCTTCCATAGCAGGAATCAAACTAGCACGTGCCTCCTAGACACGCGGCATTGTGCCGCTGAGCTATATCATCAGGCCTCAAATTTTTTGTATCAGAGTAAGCTGGTACTCTTTTCACAACCCTTTAGTCTGTTTACCTAAGAACAACATGAGAGTCAAATCATATTCATTTTAATAATCATCACATAGATTCATAGATTAGTCTATAGTGTGATGCTTTTAATCTCTGCATGTTCCATAGACAGTTTTAAGTAAACTAGTAGCAAATCAAGCACCTCACTACATCCTTGCAATGGTAAAAGTAAACCTTCGGTTATCAGTGCTCACATTAAATGGAGGACAAGAAATTAAGGTTGGCCTTAACTACATGAGAAGTATAAGAGTTCTTTTAAGGATTATCTCTGGTATGGGCTAGAGCTGTAAGCAATTTTACAGGTTAACAACTTATGGGAAGGAACATTTCTATACCAAAATTCATCACATGTGATATAGGCCCTCATCTCACATTTGTCCCAATTTGGAAAATAATTACCTAAAATATATGACTGCGGATAACCAAAATTTACATTGTATCTTTATAAAACTCTGATCCAGTTTGAATACAGGTTAAAGAGGAAGCATAAAAGTTAAATATTTGCAGTGTAATGTAGGTGGTCATCAACAAAAATACTTGCAGAAAGAGAGAATACACAAGAGAAAGTGTCATGTGAAATAATTTGCTTCTACTTGTATGGAATTTAGATGCCTGGAGGAAGAAAATAAATGGGATGAAAAATAGGTGATATATTCTAAAATATACCTGGTGGGCTGTGGAGATAGCTCAGTAGAATAACTGTTTGCCTGGCAAGCACAAGGACCTCAGTTCAATCCCCCATTTTGCCAAAAATTAATTAATTAAATGATTAATTAAAAATAAAATAGATAAATAAATAAATCATATCTGGGAACTCTTCCATCAGATATTCTCAGAAGAGAAAGAATGAGGAAAACAAAGTTTGGTTTTCAAACTTACCTGATGATTTTGTTCTCTAATACATAGCATTTGCATCAATAACTAATTGTGACTATTCTAATCTCTTAATCCTATTGGAGAACTAATGTGGTAAACATGGAATACTGCACAACTAGGATTGGTTAGTGGATTTTCAATTATTCAAAATGAGTAACTTATATACAATCAAGCCCAAAATAAAATTGATCTTAAGAGACCTGAAGAATCCTGAGTCTTACAAAAGAGGTAAAGTTGTGCATGTGGAAAGGAAGGAGAATAGTTCAAACTGGATGGAGAGGAATCTTGGGCTTGAAGAGCAGTTGGGTGGACACACATTTTCGCCTGACCCAGAGTCTGACTGTTAAAGGGTCTTGGGTGCAAGGAGCAGGCAAAAGTTGTCACACTCACACTGGACCTGGGGTCAGGCTGGGGAGGGGTATAGGGCTTGATGAGCAGGCAGATGATCTCACACTCACGCCTGGCCTGGAGTCTGGCTGGGGAGAAGTATCGGGCACGAGGAGCAGGCGGATGGTCACACACAAACATTCTTCTGTTTTGTCTTTGTTCTGCTATTTGATTTTCATTTTTTCTGCTTTAAAGTAAAACAAAACGGGGTCAGGGAGATGGCTCAGTGGAATAAGTGCTTGCCTGGCAAGCACAAAGGCCTGAGTTCAATTGCAAGGGCCTGAGTTCAATCCCGGTTCTGAAAAAAAAAAAAAAAAAGTAAAACAAAAGCAAAGAAAAAAACTCTCATGACCATGACTTTTACACTTACCTTTTGTACCACCACTATCCTGTGATAATCATATCAATGCTATCAGTTGTGTCAAGGTCTCTGTTTGGAGAGTGCTTTCCAGAATCTGTTAATCATTTGCCTGAACCAAGCTGTATATGGTATGACTATTGCTACTGTGCACTTTATACTTTCTTCATACAAGGAAACACCTTGTAATAACAGCCCACAAACACACACACACAAAAAAAATAATAATAATAAAAATAAGAATATATTTCTGCGCAAGAAAGTTAAAATGACCACCACTTCCAAATTTTTAACTTTTAGTTTAGTGGGGGATACTTGTTTTAATTATTTAATTTTTATTGTTGATGTGTGTCTGTGTGAAGTGTGGTTATTAAATAACATTATACAGAAGAGACTCATAATGTCAAAAAAATAAAGTCTAGAAATGAAGAAAATAGGTATCTGAATTTTCTAATCCAAATAATGTTTAGTAGTTTTTCATCTTGCACTAACATCTAACAATATGTCAAAGACTGGGGGTTAAAACCCGCTCGGGAACCCTCCTATCCCTCTATTGGGCAGCTTTCTTTGCTTTCATAAATATATTCTGCTCATAAAAAAATATGGGACAGAAGAAAATTTACAGAAAGTAACATTTTGTCAGTTAATAGAAATTTAGTTAACAATTTCTTTTCAGATGAAAGAGAGAACTGGTTCCAATTCTCTTCTCACAACGGGAAGGCAACTTTCATCTCACCAATCCCACATGACATAGTTCAACCTTTAAGTAGTAACTGTGGTTAGAAAAATACCAAATTTGCTGAGTCATTGATAATAAGAAAGGCAGAGCCGTTGACTGTTAGTTACATAAGCAGGGCCTTTGATAAATGCAGACAGGAATTTTGTTGCCATGGATTGTGGCTATAAATAGCCATGCAAGCAGAAAATAAAAGCAGAGCCTGCTCAGCAAGAGGAGTAAGGAGCAATGGATTGCAATAATCAGCGTGTGAAACTAAATGATGGCCGCTTCATACCTGCACTCGGATATGGTACCTATAAGCCTCAGGAGGTAAGAGGGGAGACCTTGAGGTAAAGAATTTAAAAGGAAATAACCTCAGAAGATAGAGCTAACTTGGCAGGTCAGGTCACTCAGTGTTTGTGTAGTTCTGGGAGTTTTACCAGATTTTCTGTTTTACTAAGTTAGACTTTTCCCATGTACTGCAGAGAAGATTGTTAGATCTTGCTCTTCAAGAGGGACTGATAAAAAGTATTGATTGCTGTTGGCAGTATTTTATTTTCCTATTTCATATTATTTGCCAGAGTGGCTGAAAAGATTAAAATCTGCAATCAACAAAACTGCTTACAAAATTCTTCTCCGTGTGTTTGATTGCTAATTGCACATCTATTTTTAAAATTTAGAAAATTTACATTTCCTGTCAAGAAGGCAAGATCATTAGATACATTGTGGAAGACATAAATGGAAATGAGAAATAAACAGTGAGTAATGGAGAATGCTGTTCCTCTGATTTGGGGTAGTCACGATCATCTCCAGGGATATACTGGACTTGGGCTAAATAGAATTTCCAGTGTACTACTCTCAACTACCAAAAATTATTCTGAAAATAAAACATAATGACAGAAAAATCGAGCTCCTATTTTGAGTTTATGTGAATTATAAGTCCTTTACTAACTGTGTTGGATCTGAAGCACAATGATAGAGACTGTACACTGAAATGAAGTTAGCAAACTAGAGAATAAACCAGGACTGAAAGAAAGGTTTTCAGTACTATCTTCTGACAACTGGATTGTTTTACAACAACTGACTCCCAGAATTTCGAAGTCATAATTTTACTTTTAATAAGACAATAGGGTTTGGGGAGATACCTCAGTGTTCTAAGCACCTGCCTTGCAAGCACAAGGACCCAGGTTTAAACCCCAGTACCATATGCCATGCAGGTCCTGGAACCCAGGGACCACTGTTTGGGCCATCAAAACTGAGTGGGATGGATCCTGCCTTTAGTCTCAGTACTAAAGACTGAGACAGGAGGATCACTACAAGGCTGAACTGTAGAGTGAGACCCTGTAACAAATCAATCAGTCACAGATATGAGCTAGGACTTGGTTATCTCTAGAGCACAGGTTAATGAAGCACTGAAAAGAATCAAGGTTACACAAAGAAATTTAACTCTGCTAAAACTCTGAATAGCCTTACTCTTAGAAAATTCACAGCTGGAATCAGGACTGATGGGAGGACTTTGTCTCTCTTTCATTGTACTTTTCTTGGAAAATGAAAATGTCTGAAATTTATTAAGCCAGCATTGATTTTTGTTTTTTCACATAATAAGTGAGCTTTTATATTGTTATATGTTAGCAAAGCATAATAATCAAATTCATCTTGAGGAATTAACATATACATTGTGCATATCACCACTTTCTCATTTTTAATTTTAATTCATTATCCAATATGTTAGACAAGGCAATAATTTTAAATTTCACTCTAATTGGATCTTCCTTAAAAAACAGAACTATGTTTAAATGATTGAAAGGTAATGCAATTGTCCCTTTTTAAAGAATATAACTTTTTTTCATAAATCTATGCATTGTGAGTACCCATTTTATTAAGGCAGTCTTACATTTTGCATATGTATTGTACTTGCATGTAACATAATAGCCGTGCTCATTGCATTCAAAAACTCAAAAAGAGTTAATGTGAAACAGCATCATTTTTTTCCAATTGCCAATAACAACCTGGGCCACTTCTGGCATCAAGGAAATTTGATTTCTCACCATGCAAAATATGTAAAAGTGGCAGTTGTTCATAAAATATTGTTACCAATTATGGAGTGTATATACTTCATTTTACTTTAGTGGATTCTGATGTGGCCTAGCATGGGAGGAAGATGCAACTCATCCCCACAAATACCTTAGAAAATATTTTGATTTTTCTTTGTGGAAAACATTTTCAATACATGATTAAAATTCAGTGTCCTGTATGTTTAGTGTGTTATGTATTTTGACTGATAGAATATTCTCAGAAATGTGCATAGTATTTTTCTATATCTTTTCTCATGCATATTTCCCTTGTGTGAATTTTGCTTTATGACCTTATTATACAAAATGTAATGGAGGAGATCTGTGTTCAGATTTCTTTGATTTCTAGAACAAATTATACCAATGATGTATTAAAATGGCCTGAAACACAAGTGGTGCTTGAGATAACAAATTTGTGACATGGCTCAGTCAAACTGAATTTGAGTTTAGCTTCATTATTTCAAATTTAGGACTAACTCAAGAAATGGGCTATGTTAATCTTTTGTAGGTCATTGCTTCTGCTAGTGACCTTACAATTTTTATGTGCATGTTTGTCTCTGTTTTATAGACAGAAAGTTGGAAATTTGAAGTTCAGGGTAATCAATACTTTGTCGCACAATTAAGTACTATAAGGAAGATATTTGATTACATAATTAATTCTTATCTAGTAGACTATGTTTTTTGTTTTGTTTTGTTTTTTGAATTGTTAGGGAAGGGTCTACAGGCTGTTCAGAGTTTCATTACTAGATTGGACTTGTAGTGATCAGCCTGTTTACAGATTCCCAAGAGTTGGAGGACACAGGCACACGCACCCATGCCCATTCTCTGTTGCCATTTTAGCACACCCCTTAGGCTAGGCCTGCAGGGCAGTCTTCGGAATTGAACCACCAGCCACTGAGCCTGATTGCAGGTGCCTTAATCCACTGAGCTATTTGGCCAGCCCTTGTAGACTACTAAATTTGTTTGATATGAGACAAGTAATAATATGTACTGTATTTTACAAAACTATATTCCATTGCTGTGTTAGATTCCTAACAGCAAAACCTTGGAGGGCACAAAATTGGCAATAGATGCTGGGTTTCGCCATATTGATACAGCATATGCTTACGGAGTAGAAGAGGAGGTGGGTCTGGCCATTAACAGCAAGATCGCAGAAGGAGCTGTGAAGAGAGAAGACATATTCCTCACTTCAAAGGTATTTTATGTAAAACTTTCACATTATAAATTAACAATGTATGATATGTGGAAGAAAACAATTAAATTATTGGATCTGTATTTGGTTAAGTGTGATTTGATATATCTTTTATTCATGTATATGAAGTACAATATCAGAAATAAAGATTGGGAATTAATAGTCTGATGGGTAAATTTATAATTTTAACTTTCCTTTAAATGCCATATAAACATCAGTGTGAATTTATGTGAGTTGTGGAATGAGCAATAACTGAATCCAGATTATGAGATTCCTGTTCTCCTGAATGACTTTCTAAAATTTTTTTGATACTGTGAATATCAGTTTTTTATGTATGAATATGAAGAACGACTGTAGAATGCTTTAAATAGTATGCAAGTTATAACCAAAATATCATGTATTCTTTCCTGCACTTCTTCAAAAGTAAAGATTTTCCAAAGAATGAACTCTTCAATTTATTTATTTTTGCCTTGTATTCAGAGCCTGAATTGCATTAATATCTGTAATTTTGCAGTTTCTTCTTTTCTAGAAGCTTTATGTTTCACTTTTTCTAGCAGTTTGAGGTTCAACATGAGGCTATTTATTTGAACTTGTTCTATTTTCTTCTTATGAAAATTCAAAACTATTAACCTTTATCCAAACTTACTTACAAATGGAAATAAAGGTTCAGGGACATAGCTCAGTGTCATAAGCATCTGCCAGGAAAGTACAAGGTCCCAAGTTCAAACCTAAGTTCAATATCATAAAAGTAAAAAGAAATGAATAATGCAATTAAGAATGAAAAGAGTAAAACCACAACAGATTCTGCAGAAATCAAGATCATCAATCCTATGTTGAGGGCTTGTAGTTAGATAAGGATGAAAACAGAAGAAATGTACATATTCTTTAAACATATGAGTTTTCAAAGCTGAATCAAAAAGATTATTCAGACATTCTAATTTTTTCTAGTGGGACCTGGGATAGAACTCAGGACCTTGCACTTAGCAGGCAAGCCCTTATTGCACTAAGTTATCTCCCCAGACTCGTAAAAATTCTGATTAACCCAATAAAAATCAATGAAGTAGAAGATGTAATTTAACACCTTCAAAGAAAGAGCAACCAATGTCCTCACGAATTTACTGGTGAAAGTTATATGAAATTATAGAATATTTAATGCCAGTAGTTCTCAAAAAGTTTAATGAAATTGAACAGGAAACAATACTCCCAGAGTTCTTCCTAGAAGCAAGTATTACCCTGATACCAAAGCCAAGAAATATCCAGCCAAAATGGAGAATTACAGGCCAATCTCCCTAAGAAACATAGGCACAAAAATCCTCAGTAAGATTCTATTAAACCAATTTATAAAAAGTCATCAAGAAAATTATACACTGAGTAAGTAGAATTCATCATAGGGATGCAGGGATGATTTAACACACATACATTAATATGCACCCTAAAAACAGAGTCAAGGAAAACATCAAATGATCCTGTTGAAAGATATAGAAAATGAATTTGACAAAGGACAACACTCTTTAATGATTCAAAACTTAAAATGAAAACTAGAGTAGATAGTCTTTGCATCTGTGTGATAAAAGTGATCAAGAACAAAGCAACAGTCAACATCTTGTTAAATGGTCAAAAACTGAATTTTTTTTCTCCAAAATCAGGAACATTCTTGGGAGATAGTTTGGTAGTCTAAGTGACTGCCTGAAAAATGCACGGGCTTGGGTTCAAACGCAGACACCAAATGCTCTGGCAATCACCAAAAATGTGGGTACTGGCACATATCTGTAATCCCAGTGCTGGGGTGGCTGACACAGGATGATAACTGCAATTTCAGAGCTACATAGTGAGGCCCTGTACCAAATAAATGCATAAATAAATATAAATGGATAAAATAAAATCAGGAACAAAACAAAGATGTCTACTGTCACCACTCTTATTTAAAATAATTCTGGAAACACTGGTCAGAATAATTAAAAAAGAGGGGCTGGGGAGATGGCTCAGTACAATAAGCTCTTCCCTGGTAAGTGTGAGGGCCTGAGTTCAATCCCTGGTTCTGCCAAAAAAAAAGGAATAATTAAAAAAGAGAAATTATTAAAGGGAATAAAGATAAGAAAGTAAAAATTACCATTTTTCCCAGGTGATATGAAAATCATACCTTTCAAATAGCATTGAAAAGAATGAGACACTGAAGAACCAATCTAAAAAAAGGAAGAAAAGACCTTAAAGTTGAAAACTAATATACTCTGAAAAGAAGATTGAAGAGGATATAAGAGCATTTAAATAGGAAAAACTAAGAGGGAAATAGACATACTTCCAAAATCATTGTACAGATTTAATGAAATTTTGATCAAAATAACAATAGCATACCTCACAGAATTTGGCAGAAGTATGAGTTGTATTTCAACCAGAAGAGGCCCAGCACAGTACAAAATAATGTTGGACAACATCCTTATCTTTGAAAGTAGAGGCCACATATTCTTTCCTGGTAAAAAGACAGCTGCTTTAATACATGATGCTGGAAAAAAAACTGGCTCTGCACATGCCAAACATTTAAATTAGACCCATGTTTTTCATCATGCACTAAATTAAAATCAAAACGAATCAAAGATCTCAATATTAAAACAGAAATATTAAATCTTCTGGAAGATAGAATATGTAGAACTCTTCAACACATAGGCAGAAGCAATGAATTTATGAAGAAAACCTCAATTGAACATGAAATATTATAAAGAATCGACAATTGGATCTCATTTCATTAAAGTATTTTGTGTATCAAAAGAAACCACAAAGAGAGTGAAGAGAAACCCCACAATGTGGAAAAACTATTTTTCTAGCTTTTTCTCAATTGAAGGACTGATACCTGGAATATATAAAATACTCATATCAGACCTCCCAAATTCAAATAGCCAATCCAAAAATGGGAGAAGGGGCACTTTTCAGATGAAGAAGGAGAAATGGCAGATAAACATATGAAAACATTTTCAACATTGCTGATCTTTTGTGTGACACATATTAAAACAACACTCACATTTCTTCTCATTTTAGAAAGAATGGTTATTATAAAAAAAAAAACAATAACAAATGCAGGAGGGACTGTGCTGAAAAAGAAACTCTTGTCTACTATTAGTCAGAATGTAGATTAGTGGAACCACACTGTCATTGTTCTTCATGGCATCTTCTCAAAAAAACAAAAAGTATCCTAAACTATAATGTACCCATATACATGTTTATAGCAGCATAATTTATAATAGCTAAATCTGGAAAACAGCCAAAATGCCCAGAAATGGATTGAAAGATGTGATTTTATTATACAATGAAATACTACTTAGCCATAAGGTAGGATAATTTTGAAACATTTCTAAGTAAATAAATACTCCCTGAGACCATATACTTCAGTGAAATAAACCTTATTTATTTAAGTTTTACAGTTAATATGCAAATATTGCACCATTTCTCCATTGCAAGAAACTGAAATTGTAAATAAGAACCAAAATGCATAATGGACATTGTGAAAGAGAAAAGAGTTGAAATGGGAAGGAGACCTAAGGAGATAAAAGGAACAAATGAGATAAAGGAAAAGAAAGGAAAAAAATGGAGGAAAATGAAAATGGAAAAGAAAAGAAGAAAAAAAAAGAAAAATGAAAATGGAACTTTTTTAAAAAAAGGAAGGTTGAAGAGATGGGAGGAGAACTGGGGGAAAATAAAAAAATCAAAATACATGATATATAGGCACAAATTCTCTATGAGGAATGTGATCATCATGCATACATAAAATTTACTAATAAACTTAATTAATTAAAATATTACGATGTGTTTTGTTTTTATTATGCAGCTAATAGCAAGCTAATTCTTCTCCAATGAATTACATGTCTAATGCAATTAGACTAAAAATACCTATGCAAAAAAATTAAAAATAAATAATAAAAATAAAAATACCTATGAAATATCTATGAAAGAAAATTTAGAGATTAGAAGTATTACTATTTCACGCAATGCTATATCGTTTTAAATTTTCTTTCATGATTTTATGGATTGAAAGACAACATCCTAACATATGATTAGAATTGCGTAGATTGGGCAGACCAAGGAAAAAATAAGCACCATTTTTCCTCATTATTAACAATTTTTATCTAGCATATAGTATCCCAAACTTATATGAAATTTTGGATAAATGATTAATCCAGCATAATTTCCTGTTGTGAACTTCTCCAGCTTTGGTGTACTTTTCATCGACCAGAACTGGTAAAACCTAGCTTGGAAACTTCCCTAAGAAAACTTGGTTTGGACTATGTTGATCTCTATCTCATTCATTACCCAGTGGCTATGAAGGTGAGCAATTAACACTACCAGAATTATATAATATAAATATTCCTGGCAGTATGGTTATCATTTTAATGAATGGATGGATGAATACATTTTATCTTCTAATTGTGATTTTACCTGCTTGCTTCTTTTTTGTAAGGGAGTCTTTTTTGTCTATGATTTGTACTCTGAGTAACATTATAGCCAATCACTTAAGTTTTTGATTCAGTGTGAAAACTATCACTATTTTCTAATTATTTTGGTAAGAAATTAAGATTTATATTTCCATAGAATAAGAAGAGTGCTGTCTAAACTATCATAATATCTATATTTATTATATTTAAATAAAATAATCAATTAAGATATAAAATGTGCCCCTTTATGTACATTTTTATCCGTGTAAAGAAGGGATTGCTTGTGTCCTGTACCAGCCTTCATGTTGCTTGGAAATAGCCTTGAAAAAGTTCAAACATCATGTTGTTAACACTTTAATGTTATCAGCATTTTCCTATCTCAAAATCAATTTTTAATAAACCATCTATTGATCATGGGGCCCATCTCTTCTTTTTTATGTACTTGTGTCTGTCTTGATAAATAACAGTAATCATTTTGTCAAGGTCAAGATTTCAACTCCTTAGTGCTGGTGATCAAGGCCAGAGTGTTTGGTTGTACAAAGAAGAGGGGCATACTTACCAAAGACGATAAGGGAAAGAAAAACAATATATGTTCATGATGCCTGTCCTCATGTCTTGCAAAACTTTTATCCAAAATAGATAATATTTATGAAAATAATAGAAAAATAAAAGTATCTAAAGTCATTTTGGCAACTCCAAACACAAGCTACAGTATAAATACAAGTGTATGGATTGGTGCTAAATTTATTTCATTGAGATCAAATATCTCACACATTAGATATATTTTAGTGCTTTGCTAAAGGTGAGATGCAGATACATGAAGAAATAACTGACATGGTGTTTTTAATCCAGCCAGGCGAAGACCTATTTCCAACAGATGAAAAAGGAAAATCATTACTTGATACAGGGGATATATTGGCCACATGGGAGGTGAGTACCAGTGAGAAACCACTTGATGAAAAAAATTGTCAAGTTATGCATCAATCTGAAAAAATGATTTCTAAAGCTGTTCTTCAGAATGGTGCAGTGGCATTTCTTATATATTACATAGAAATATGATGGTTTGAAGAAGATGAATAGAATTGACATGAGTAATAGCCATCCATGTTTTGCAAATGTAGTAATAGTCTCATTTCCCAAGGGGTGTGCATAAATTCTATTTCTGACACTCAATATCTTTTTGCTGTTTTTGTCTTTCCATTTTTAACTTATCAATAAACAATTAACAAATAGCATCATTGCCAGTTTATCTTAGCATTTGTGTATTGCATTTAGATTGATATAGCCACTTGTACACATGACACTATAGTCCTTTATGTCGTAGGCCATGGAGAAGTGTAAGGATACAGGATTGGCCAAATCCATTGGGGTTTCTAACTTTAACCGCAGACAGCTGGAGATGATATTGAACAAGCCGGGACTCAAGTATAAGCCTGTCTGCAATCAGGTGAGCACTGCCAGGTTCCTCTCCATTCTTACTCATTTGCTAATTTCTGTGATACTGCCCTGTATCTGTTTGTGCTACCCCCAAGCCAGGCTCATTTTACTTTTGTGGAACCAAAAGTACTAAGAACAGATTTTCTTCAAGGTTATAGAGGATCATTAATTGTATCTCTTCTCCATAAAATCTGAGTGCAATTGATGAAAAGTACTTAGCATCTATTACATATGAGACCAGGGTTATTATGAGATCTCAGAGCGAAGGTGCACTTATCATGAAGCAGTGACAAATGACTGTAGACTTCATGATTAATGATGCTTTGCAGAGTAAAGCCTAAGAAAGAGTCAATGAAATAAGGAATAAACAGTAAGTAGAGTATGAAAATAAGAGTAGATTATTGGTTAGGGAATGGGGTTTTGTGGTGCAGATGACTTATTCTCATCATGTTTGAAACTATTCTTTGGTAAATGTTATTTTATATTTGCCCTACATGGGAAGTTATTATACTTCCGTAACATGTCTTAATTATTTTTATTTCTTCATTCTTTTCCCCTCACTTTAATTTCACATTTCTTGGTCACCTTCCTTATTGCAAAAGATCTAACTCTCTATTTTGTATCATTTTTTTACTCTATAATTTACCTTTATTTTTCGTTTTACATATAAGAGAAATTTTGGTATATTTAAGCTTTTCTGTCTGATTTATTGTACTTAACATTATGCTTTCATTTCCTATCAATGACTCTAGTCATTGACTTTATGACAAAGTACATTTCATTGTACATAAATATGACATTTTCATTATTAACTCATATGCTTACAAGCTTTATGATCAGAAATATAGCTACTTAATAAGTAAACTCAGACCATTAAAAGCATCTAATGTAGTGAAACGAATGATAAATATAAGAATAGCATTTTAGAAGAATAATAATAGTGAATGAAATATGTATTCAGAAAATACCACAGAATGTATACCTGAATATTTGCCTGATCACATGTTAATCACATTTTTTCTCCATACTTTCTCTTTTCAAATCTATTTCTAGAGATGAGTTCTGAGGTTTTCTTCTGTTTTATAAGTTTATTTTTTTTTTTGAAAATTGCATGTAGAAAGTGAGAGTCTTCAATTTGAAAGTACAGTTCGAGATATTACAAATGCATATAAATATATAGATAAAGCATTGTGGCTATCAGACATAAAATTTAAAAACTAAATGTACATTTAGTAGCAACTTAAGTTATCTTATCAGGAGTATTTCAAATATTCAGAATAATCGCGAGCAGCGTAAGGAACACTGATATTATTTTACTCAATTTGGAAGAGTTTTTGTCTTGCTATTTGGTCAGATATTGATTTACATAGGAACATCTGCATACAAATATTTAATTTTTGCTGCATTTCTTTTCCTTCTTTTTCTTTTTTTCCATTTTGTATCTTAGGAAAGTTGTACAGGGTGTTCAGGGTCTCATTAGTAGGTCCAACTTGTAGTGATACCCCTGTTTATAGCACCCCAAGTTCTGGCATTAGAGGTGCACACTATCACATCCAGTCTCAATTGCCATCTCTGCATGCCTTGAGGGCAGGGATGGCATGGCAGGCTCAGAGTTTGAACCCCAGGCACCTGTGCTTGTTTGCAGGTGCTTTAATCCTCTGAGCTATTTGACCTGCCCACTATATCCTTTATATGATGTACATTTGAAACATGAATTTTTGAGGTCTCAGAAGACAATTGTTGGAAATAAATGTATTATCTCACATAATTAACTGTTTATTAGTGCAGCCAACGTCGTTACCAAATATTTACTCCATCTCATCTAAATCCAATAGATGTTTGAATAGTCTAGTGATTTAAGAAATAATTCTCATAGTTCTTCCCTATACAAAGAAGATTCAACTGTTCCACTTATTGCTTTGTATAATGCAGCTCAATTTTTTTCTTAAAGAACGCTCACGAATTCCACCAATATGACAGTGGAGTGTTTTAAATATTCTGAATTTGTCAGATTTTTGTCTCTTCATGTCAGTAAATCCATTCTGTATTCCAATCCTTTTTCACTTAAAATATAACTACCAGTCCCACAGAGATACCTCGGTGGTCTGAGAGCCTGCCCAGACAAGCACAAAGACCAGGATTCTATCCCCAGTACCACATGCAGTGCTAGCCCAAACCTGGTTCCAGCAAGCTGACCACTGAAACTGGCTATGGTAGTACATGCCTCTAATCCCAGTTCTGAGAATGCAGAAACAGGAAAATCACTATGTGTCTGAGCTGCATAGTGAAACCCTGTACTAAATATATATTTCAGGCCTTCATTATATTTAGCTGCTACTCTTTGGCCACTAAATGATGACTTCAATGTGCTCTTATTCCATGGTACTCCAGTAAGAAACACAATTACAGATCCCTCCACTATTAGTGCTGCACCTTTTGGTCACTTGGTTCAATATTTATAGTTTTCTTCTTTGGGAATATATGTCTTCTACTATTACAATTATTAATGTTTTGTAACTGTCAAAAGTGAAAGTCTTAATTCCATTGTCAGTTTCTCTACAATAGAATATTCATGTACCATTTCTGTGAGAATTAAATAGTTCAGTAGAATTTGTGAGTATTTATTTTCTGTTAATACATGTATTTCCTTTTTTACACAATATTTTGCAAAAAAAAGTTTAATTAATAACTCATATTAAATTTTAATTATTCCTGAAATATACGGTAAACAAAGATACTGTTTCTTTTCTTATCAAAATTCAGGGAAGAGTTGCAGTAATGACTCCAACAACAGACAAATTCTATTTTATCCTTTTTTTCCCTGTGCTTCATGTGTTTGGGTTCAAAAATTTTCATTTACTCTAAGTTTTGTTCTAAATCATATACATTATTGTTCTTTACACACAAATCTTATGAATTCTTATTTGCAGATGTCTACTAACTGTAGGGGTTCTTTGTCCTTTTAATTTGTGCTCATGATTCTATGATCAGTTTCTTAATTTGTAATTCAATTTTACTTCAAAGCATTGCATAAAGTTTGAGTGTCAAAGGTCAAGAATTCTCAATGTCTCTTTGAAGATATAAATGTATTTAGAGTTCACACACCTACTGCACCTTAGGAAAGGTAATTTCCCTTTTCCACCTATCTTGACAAAAACGATATTAAAGATTTTATAAGAAAATAATCATTACATTGAAGTGCTTTATTGAAATAAAATGTTACAAAATTTTCTTATCAAAACATCTCTATTGGGGCTGGAGAGATGGCTCAGTGGTCTAAAGCACCTACTTGGAGCAAGCTTGGTGAAGCACAGGGACCGCGGTTCAATCCTCCAGCACCACATGCCAGCCAGCCGCGCCCCCTGGTGGGCTGAGCTGGCCACACGCATACACACACACACACACACACACACACACACACACACACACACACACAAAATAAATGTTAAAATAAAAAAAATTAAAAAAAAAATCTCTACTTTTACATTGTGTTTCCTTCCTTGGACATTAGAGTTTCATGTAAGTGATCCCTTTCTGTCTTGCTATCTACAGGTGGAATGCCATCCTTATCTCAATCAAAGCAAACTGCTGGATTTCTGCAAGTCTAAAGACATTGTTCTGGTTGCCTATTACGCTCTGGGATCTCAAAGAGATAAACGATGGTAATAATGACAACAGGAATTATAAAAAGACGTCATGGGAAATGAAAATAGTAACTTCTGCTATACCCTCTTTTCTATACATCAGGGCCCATTGTCTCAGAAAGAAAAAAATACTTAGCATTTCTAAAAAGATGGCATAAAATCCCCATGCTGTTGCTATGAGGACTGCATTTGAGGATCATTGCTCTAAACCTGGATCCATAGTTTATATTAAAAGCCTCCTAACAAGATAAATTCTCACTCTGTGTGTCCACCATGTCTGCTTTACTTTTCAGGGTGGACCCAAGTGCTCCAGTTCTCTTGGAAGATCCTGTCCTCTGTGCTGTGGCCAAAAAGCATCAGCAATCTCCAGCCCTGATTGCTCTTCGATACCAAGTGCAGCGTGGGGTTGTGGTTCTAGCCCAGAGTTTAAAGGAGAAGGAGATAAAAGAGAACGTGCAGGTGACAACAGTGTTGAGGCAACTCTGGGGCCCCAACAGAGGTTCTTGCCCCAAATCAATGTTTCAACTCTGCATTGTTCATGTGTGTGTATCTTGGAAAACTGTTAGGATAGTTATGAATATTTGTGACATTATCAGCATTTTCCAGACACATCATTTTTCAGGAGTTTGGATAACATTCTGTCCAACTTAATTAGGATAGCATAGATCACAGGAACTTTGATTCCAACATTAAACAAGCCCAGTAATACACATCTTGATGGAAGTGACATCTTTTTCCTCTTCTTTTTTAAGTGAGGGATTTGCATTCAATTTTCATTATTCTACAAAATATGGTGATTGTGATGCAGGAAGAAAAACTGATCTCGGGAGTGTGACCTCCAAATGATATATGAAATCACCAAATGACATAAAGAAAAATGATCTCCAGAACTGACCTGCACAAGTTCGTGTTCTCTAAAACTAAAGAATGAATTTTAGGAACAAAAAGAGGTTATGAGCAGAATATATTTATTGAGGTAAAGAAAGCTCCTGTCTGAGAGATGAACAGGAGGTGGACCCAAGCAGGTTGTTCCCCAGGATGTTTTCTCTTCCAGGGAGGTTTATAGAGGAAAACCTAATGGTGAGGCAGGTCTAAGGTGGTAGAGAACTTCCCTAGGTGGGCATGAGGTGGGACAAAACTTTGTTCACCAATGAGATTACAAGCACCATCGCTCAGGTAAAATGGATTAAATCCAAGACCAAATGAGGAAGCGAGTCATGTAGCAAGGGAGCATGAATATGGACATTATATCTTCCTGTTGGAGTGGGACTAGTGACTCACTTTGGGCTCTTTCAAAGTAATTAATACCTATCTAGATTATCAATCCCTAATGCCCAACCCTAAGGAAGTATGTAGCTGTGTTTCCTCTTTTGTCTTGGTCATGAGGTGTGGCCCTGATGCCAGTGTTTGTCTCTTCCAAGTTGCAAGTTCACCTTTTCTTCCCTCTTCTCTCCTTAAGGGCCTGACCCTGTCTAAATGCTTACAATATATCTATCTCATTTGGCTGCCTGCAACAATTGTACTTTTATTTCCCTGTATACTCACACATTTCAAAATCATGTATTTATTTATTTTGGGTTTCTTTTCATGTCCTGATCATTTAATCTGCTTATTTATTTTCATTTTGTATACATTTCCTAATATATAACCTGTGCTTTCTGCAAAACAAAACACCTCAAATATTGAATTTTATCCTATAAAATAACTGTTCTCCATGATTCTCTGGCTCAGAAAGAAGTCTTAAAGTGCGTTCTATCAGCTAAGTGTTTACATTCATTGACAATGCACACTCCTGCATTTACAGGTTACAGTGAGGTTACTGTGCTTCAGGATGTTGGTCAGGCAGTTGTGTGGAGTATTTCCACTGCCCTTGTGTGGAATATTTCAGCTGGTTGTGATGTTGTTTTCATTCATTTTCCAAACCATCTAGCCGGAATTTCATCATGTAGATCTGTCACATTGTAATGAATAGAATCTTACAACCTCTTTTCATGCATAAACTCAAATCTGAAATATTGCTGCTTCATTCAATTTCTAGTGCCCAGTGCATATTACAAAGGAGGGCCAAGGGCCATCCAGATAGTTCAGCAGAGTAAAGTGCCTGCATCAGCAGAGTGCAGGGGCCTGGGTTCCATCCCTGGGGTGCTGTTACATCTTCACCCTTGGTACAAGCTGAAAGGGTGATTCAGACTCGGTGTGCTGAACCCACCTGTAATCCCTGCACTTGGGAGGCTGGAAACAAGAGAATCACTATGAGTCCAATCTATGTATTGAGATCCTGTACACCCTATAGACCCTGCCCTAAAAATTCTTAAAAGAAAAAGAGGACAGGCAAGACTACAATGTTGAGGAATTAAAAAACTTCCTGTTAGATATGTCTACTTCCCTCTACTAAGTTCTGGAAACTGGTAGTGTATGTTGTTCATCTCCCACTTTAAACTTATGTTTGAAATACAGACCCACTAAGCCTGCTTGTTTAAGCAAATTAGTAGACACTTGTTTTTGATTTTTCAAAGAACAAGAGGCCCAGTTTTAAATCTTGAGGTTGTTTGTTCTTTTTATTTGATTTTATTTTTTTCCATGATATTATTAAGGAACAAATAGCAATGAGAGAGTTTGAAACCAAATTGGTAGGACAGTTTCAATAATTAACACATTGCATACATTCTTCCTAGTGGTTAAGGTTTTTTGTTCTATTTTTCCCTTCTCCCAATACAACATTCAAAGCAAGAGAATAAAAACCATGCTTTATTGAAACTTTAAAAGGAAAAAAGAGAAAGAAAAAACTTTCCTTTTAGTGGATAAGTGTAAATTCACAGAACAAACAACTTGGAGACTAAGGCATGTAAATTATTTAGGTGTTTTTTCTTAAAATAATTAACTACCCATATATTTTAGACGTTCCCTGTTTTCCAGACTTGATATAGCATTGTTTGAGGTGTCTCCTTCAAAATTCATTCATATTTTCACGCATTTTATATTGAATTTTCACGAACCTATTTCCCTATAATCTTCATTTTTAAGATGAATATCATTATTATTGTATTTTACTATAGAACAGTATTTCAGCTTATTAACTTATGAAAGTTATAGTCCTTTATTTTAAAATTAATATTTAATACAAGTTCCATTTGATAATACAATGTGAAAAGTTATCCAAATGTACTTATGTAAAAATTAAATGCCTTTCAATATCTCCCAGGAATGTCTTGTGCCATCAGTTACCTTATTATTCTTCACATTATCCTATTTGTTTTACAGAATTACTTCTGCTATGCTGAAGAGCAGAATTTTGGATTATTATTTTCTTGATTAAAAAATTTTGCTGAATTTTCAGTTATTTAGTTGGTCTTGGAATATATTTAAATGAATTTCTTAACTTTCCCCAGTAAAACATTAATATATGGTCCTGATATGATATAATTCAAGCTAGACTAAGTAGAATTGTATTAATCTGTTCATAACATTCACTTCCGCTATGGCAATTTTCAAATGTGCGGATGTTAAAAGTAATGCTAGGAATGCCTCTTACCTAAAGGTTTCAGAGGCTAAATTGGTAACATTTTATCCAATGTCTCTTTTCATGAAAAAGATTTTAATAATGCCATCTTACTACATTTTAGCAATTCAAACTTTGTTTTTTGCTTTTTGTTTTTAATTTTAAGTTGGTTCAGATTAACTTAAATTTCTCATAAACCAAGTTTCTTGGTTTTTGACTATGCAGAAATGAGTATTGGGAAAATCCTGAAAAAACTATATTAAGAGCAACTACTGTTTAAAATCTTTTAATGAGCACTTTGCTAGGAAAAAGGGTTTTCATTAAAATTATTGAGATCCATATTTTTTTTTTCGGAACCAGGGGTAGAACTCAGGCCCTTGCGCTTGTCAGGCAAGGGTTTATACTACTGAGCCATCTCCCCAGCTCCTAGATCCATAAATTTTCTACTTTCCTTTAAAATAGACTCTTCAAGATGACCTATATATAAAATTCTATAATTTGAATAATTTCAGGTGTAATTCTCTTTTACTTTTTTCATTTTTTTTTACTTTTTTAAAATTACATTTTGTACAATTAATTGCATAAAATGTGAGTTTCAGTATGATATTTCCAAATATGTCCATTGTATCAGTCAGGATTTGACTAGAGAAACATATATAATATATGAAGACACAAAAAAATATTCAAATTTGTAATAAATGACAGTATTGGGTTAGGATGATCAGCCACAGAATTGGAGAGATGAGGAAGAGTACAGATGGTACCTGCACACTGGAGACTGAAGGGTTCAGTCCAATGCCTGGAGTTCACTGCAGTGTCCATGCACATCTGTTTCAGGAGACTGAAGGGCTGTGAAAGAAGGTTGAAGATTCTAAGCTTGAAGGCTAAAGTATCTAAGGAAGAAGCCAGAGTCTGTGCTAGAATCCAGGATGATATCCAGGCTGACGAAAAGGCAGGAGTTCTCTGAAAATCAGAAGCTAATCTCTCTTTCCTCATTTTCCTCTTATACTGTCCAGGAAACAATCTTCCCAGGGTGGTTCCTTTGCAATCTGAAGAGAAGAATTGCTGAGACAACTCAGTTAATCTTCTAAACTTCTGAAGTTGACACAATCAATCAACCATTACATCTATCTCAACATTTTATTTTTAATTCCCCACCAGCACTTTCTCCCTGAAACATTCATTGCTGATCTCTAAAATTTCTCTATTTATTCTCATCAATCTTTTCTCCATTAATTCTGTAATAACTAGAGACCACTAGTCTATATTTCCATGAACTTGATGTAGTGATTTTCAAGAGTACAAAAGTGCCATTTCAATTTTTCTCTCTGACTTATTTTTCTGCATAGTGATCTCCATTATCACCCAGGATGCAACAAACACCCGAATTTTATTATTTGCATGTGATTGAATAATATTTTATTTTAATGACATGTTATTCACCTTTCTCATAGTCTCAATTTCTTTATTCACTCATCTGCTACAGAACCTGTTTTTTTCTTTCCACATAGACTACTGTTGAGCAGTGCTGTCACAGACTTGAGAGAGCAAGCATCATTTTAATGTACAGATTTCTTTTTATGTGATTACATATTAAATATAGCATTCTTGATCAAATATATATTCTACTTTTTATTAAATTTATGTTTACAATTTAGATATATGTAGGGAATTTGTACCTGTATAAGACATAATTTGACTTCATTTTTCCCAATTATCTCCCCTATTCAGACCCTTGTCTCCTCATTTATAAAGATTCATTTCCATTTATTTTTGTTTCAACTTTTTTCTTTCACCTTCCTTCATTCCATTTCCTACCTTCTGAGTCCCCCTTCCCATTTGAACAATATAGATTTGTTTCTCACATCAGAAAAACAGTGCAGTATTTACTCATGTGCCCCATTTACACATATGGTCTCAGGTGTATCTTTTTACCTAGCATTGTCTCAAGCTTATCTTTCTTTATGACTGAGTAGCACTTCATTGCATAAAAAGAAGGTACAGCTTTTTTATCAATTCCTTGGTTGACTGGCATTAAAGTTGTTGGCAAGATTTAGCTATTACAAACAGTACTGCTATAAAACATGTGTGCACATATATCAACCATAGAGTATGATGCTCTGAGTACTCCTGGGAAGATATCCACAGAATAGGAGCTGGCTCAAATGGCACTTCTAATTCCAAAGATATTTTTTCTTTGATTCTAGAATCTAAACACTGATATCTACACAAGCCTACACTCCCATGAATAGTGGAAAAATGTTTGTTTCTCTCCACATTCATCATTCACTCCCAGCATTTGTTATCAAATGATGCTTGATAATAGCCAGTCTTTCAGGAACGAGGTGGAATCTCAGTGTTGCCTTAATTTGCATCTCTCAAATGGCATTTCTCTGAACTTTTTTTTATATACATATATGTTGTTTGTGTTTCTTCTTTTGAAAAGTGTCATCTCAGATACCCATTTTTCTATCAGGCTTTTACATTTGGGGGTTTGATTTCTTTTCTTTCTTCCTTTTTTTGATTTATTTTCAATACTCTATATTTTCCACATATTATTCCCTTGTCAGAATTTCAAGTTGTTGAAATTTTTTTCTACTTATGTGTGCTGTATTTTTACTCTATTAGTAATTGTTTTGCTGTACAAATCCTTTTAAAGAGAATGAGAACCTAGCTGTTCATTCTTTTTACTATTTCCTATACAGCTGAGTTTTTCCGCATGAAAACTTTGTTTACACCTATGTGTTTAAGAGTTCTATCTATTATCTCTCCCAGAAAATGCCCAACATAGGAAATAATTGGAATCCAGGAAACAGATTCAAAGAGATATCCAGAAGAACAAGATATTCTAATTTCATAATTACATTACTGATTTAAATCATGGTTGTACTAATTTCCATTCATAACAATAATTATTAAGAACATCCCACATTTGTTATTTCTAGTATCTTTAATGATGTCCATTTTGACTGGAGTGAGATGGTAACTCATAGAGGTTAAGATATGCATTTTAATGATAACTATGAAATTAAACTTTATGGAATACATGTGTTGGTCATTTGCATGTGTTCACATAAGAAGTGTTTGTTTAGCTTTTTAGCCCATTTTCAACTCAGGTTGTGTCTATCATTTTCATCCTTCAATATTCTCAAATTTTACAGATGCCAAATACTTAATAGTTGTACCATTGGAAAGTGCTTTCTTACATCCTGTAGATTGTTCATGAATCCTGCTCAATGTTACTTTTGCCTACCTTTCTAAAGATGTGTTGCATTTTTATTTTTAGTTTCAATTTATTTTCCTTCAAAATCCCTTTCTATTTAAGTTGTACCTGATATTCATTGTCAACTTAAGTTTTTTTTTGCTAGAATATTTCATACATTTTGAAAACTTCTTATATATATTAAATATTGCTTCTTCACCACTCAATATTATTCTCTTGAATTTTCCTTATTGGAAAATATACAATCTAAATATGCTAAAAACTTTCTACTTGTGTGATAGGTCTTTGGATTCCAATTGACTTCTGAAGACATGAAAATCCTAGATGGCATGGACAAAAAATTTCGATATACACCTGCTGACTTGTAAGTAAATTTCAGCATCTACTCTCTCACGTTATTGTAATAGCAAGTCTTTTACTGCAGTGGTACTTAAATTTTTCAAACACCAATTCCAAACAGAAATATAAAATTCACTAATTTAGTGCAAACTGCCAACACCAAAAATAAAGCTAAATACTGTTTATGTGTAGAAAAAATAGCCATAATAACATCTTTTGTATTAAGAGAAAAACAGAATAACATGAGTGCTATGGGCTCACCACCACTGTTTTAGTGTGTGTTTGCTCAGAACTCTAGCCTTGCCTCCAAGGGCTATAGTGCAGTCAGTGAGTGGAACACTTTGTTTTCTCTTTTATAAAGAAAGGTTCATCAATGCAGATGAGAAAGTAGTTATATAAATGAGAAATTACAAAAAAAGTAAAGCATGCACAGGAAAACTGGACTGATGAAGAGAACGCACAGTTGTCACTAGATCTTTACTCTTCCTTTATTATCTAGAGGTATAGATTCCCATATTAGATGTGCTAGTCATAGTAAATCAAGAAAAACATTAAATGTCTCCTATGTGTTCATTAATTTTCATGCTTGAAAGAGGAATAGACAATGCGCTGAGCAATTTGAAATATGTCATTATCATTGCAAATATTTTGTATAAATAAATACAAAGACAATATAGGAAGATGTGTTAACATATAAAGCAGTAATTATTGATCCTTATAAAATATTTTAATGACATTGCGTTGTTCTCACTTTATATTTTGTGTTGCTTTTAGGAATAAAGATCTAAAAATTAGATGCTAATTTATTTGGAATAAAATTCTATATTATGAATCCTTAGAATATTGTTTCAGTAACATAATCTAACAAATGTAATGTGTAGAGTTAGTTGTGGGTCAAGTAAAAAAGTAGATTTAAAAAATGAGAGTGAAATTGCTAACAATAAGCACTTCATCCTGAAATACATATTCTGTGAGTGAGTATTAGTACTCAGCCTTAAAGTGTACAAGTTATGATCATCTCTGCTTTCATTGAGATTTGGAGTGAAACAGCATTTCTTTTTTGTTTGCATTGGCATCCTGGCGGTTAGGATGTATAAGTGAATTTCTCTGTGTTTCCTCTAAGTTCAGCTATAGGTAATAAGTGCAATTTACATAATTTTGTTCAGGATTTTTAAAAACAGCAACACAAATATTTATTGAAAAATGTAACAATGACAGGTTTTACAGGCAGTGAGTAAATCAAAGTTTAACTTCACTTTTATAGCATATCTCTTTGGCACAGGTTTATGCAAGTAAAGTTAGACTCATCAAGACATTAATAAAAAATAAAATAAAGACTTTAATATATGTCTTTCTAAATTTTAGTCTCATTGATGACCCTAATTACCCATTTTCTGATGAATATTAACATGGAGGTGGTTCCTACAAACCTGCGTGTGGAATTTGGCGTACGAGAAATCACAGATGCTACTGTTGGAACACATCACTTCTCCTTATACCATGTAACGTAGGAACTTGAAGTTACCTACGGCTCATTCTATATTGCCACAAGAGTATGCAATAAATATCAGCAGTTTAAAAATTAAAAAATGTTTTCTCAAAAAATACTTGTTTTTATTTTTCTGTTATACTTATAGTTAGTTTTTTTATGATGCCTTACTCCCCAAAACTGCTCAGCTGGAAATGTGAAGTAAGCTGTGCAAGATGACACCATATGTTTTAGCATGTGAATAGAATGAGTTAGCAGGTTTTAGGAGAGTAGCAATTGGCTGCTAACTTCTTGAAGCAGTCACTCTTCTTTAAGCACAAGGATTAAAGTGAAAACACATTGCACTTATTGGCTGGTCCTTATTCTGGAAAAGTCAGGCACACATAGGAGGGTGACAAAGAGTCTAAGAGGTGCTCTTTCTTGTGGCTCAACTCTCTCAGTTCCTGGAGCAAGTGAAGCAGATCTCCAGATGTGTCCTGACAGGGTGCAGAGGGACTAAGGCAAATGAAAAGAAATGATTGGCGGTCAGATAAAGGGTCATTGAAGTGGGAAGAGCTGAACTCATCTTTGCTTTGCAATAGTCTCTAATGTTCATTTGGCAAGTGTATCAGTCAAACAAATTTCCCAATTTTTTCATCAATGTGAAATCTCAAAACTATGTCTAACATTATTTGTAGAAAATAACTTAGAAGTATCATAAAGTAGATAAATTAGACTTAAATTAGATAAGTGTAGAAAGAGTTATAATAATTTTCATGGATAAAGGAATCTTTTAAATCCATTGAAATTTTCTTATTCATCCTGTAGTCACTGCAATGTTCAGGCAGAAATCTCTCACAACTTCATTAGAAAAATGTCGTACCTTCTGGACACTTGCCAGTTAAAACTGTAGAACTGGTAGTGAGCAGTCACCACTCTAAAGTAGACACTTCCAGGTTACCAACACAGGACCACAACACCATGGAAAGCTGAATTTGAGGCCATAATTGATTGCAAACCTTAACATGATTCTGTGCGTGTTAGTGGTTTTTTTTTTTTGTTACTGGACTATATAGTGTGAGTGTAAGGCAAGAATCACCAGATTGCCTTGTGGTTAAGGACACAGTTTAGAGATAAATGCACCTTCCACATACAGCATGCAGACTCAGTCAAAGTGAACTGTGCATGTCAGATATAACCAGAGAATGTATGTAGGATTTGCTGAAAAAAATTTAGCAATTACATAAAATAGCACATCAACGTATCTGTGTGTCTCAGAATATAGATATTTATTTTATTATGCAGAAATATTTTCTTTTGAATTATTAATGTTGGATTTGTGCTATCCTGGAAAATAACTTCAGAAATTAAGAAGATACAATGAAAATGTTATTATTTATTTGTTTTTCCACTTAATTTTATTGAAAATCAATAATTATATAGCATATTAAGTTCTCGACAAATATTGAAATGTGAAAGATATAAGATGTAGACAGGGGCCGGTGAGATGTCTCAGTAGAATAAGTGCTTCCCTGGCAAGCATTAGGGCTTGACTTCAATCCCTGAATCCGAAAAAAAAAAAAAAGATATAGACAGAGTGAATTTCAGAGAAATATTTCTGAGATGAATAAGTACCATGAGATTAATTATGGATATCACATTGTAAATAAATTATTGTATAAGCTAAAATGAATATGACAATAAAAATTCTCCAAAACTAATATAAAAGCAATGAATTTGCAGATGAGTCATAATAGTTCAATCTGTGTCAAAATTGACAAACATATATGTATAATTAGAATGTTTAAAGTGGAACTGGGGAAGGCAAAAAATATTTAAATATTCAAAATTTCTGCATTTAGTTGAAATTATACAATCACATTTCCAAGAAAAATAGATGTTTTGCACAAGAAATTTAAATAAAATAAAATGAATGTATAATACCAAGATACACAAAAATGAATTTGTCCAAAACTTATAGTAAAGAAAAAAATCATTAAAGCCTGTACATGAAAAATATTATCTATGGAAGAACCAAATTAAATAGCATCTTATTCTGCATTAGAAAAAAATAAATAGACCACGTGTGCAAGAATATAACTAATTTATTCAAATGATGAAACAAGAACAAGAAAAAAAGAGCTTTCTTTATTTGATTTTAATCTTGACAAACGTACCTTTAAAAACTAAGAGGAACATATTTTCCAGTTATACAAACTTGGAATATTATAATACATCCAGATGTAGCATATAGGAAATAACAAAGAACATAATCTAGCAGTCAGGAAAAGAAGCCATATGGTCCTGGATGAAAAATAAAGAGATTTCAAAATGATATGCAGAACTATGTAAAATATATCAGATCAACCCATTTAAAAGGTCGTTGAAGATTTACACATGGAGTATCAATCTCAAGTTGGTTATATAATTTTTTCGTTTATATGTATGTATGTGTGTGTGTGTGTTTGTGTGAGTGTGTGTAAAAGACAAGGAAGAAGTAATATAAAGTCAATGGAAATGGCAATTTACTTTATTTATTTTTTTTTATTTTATTTTTTTTCAAAGTTTTATTGACAAACAGATAGCAATGAGACACTTTCAAATCATATCGGAAGGACAGTTTCAACAAATAATACACTGCATATATTCTTCTTAGTGGTTAATTGCTGTACAAGATGCGGACTTGTGATACCATTT
>NW_004525096.1:54828-68546 GCF_000260255.1 Octodon degus
GCACACTCACCGGACCTGGGCTAGGACTGGGTCTGGGGGCTCCTGGAACATGGCAGAAAATCCTACTCGGTGGGCGGGGTGGGGGACGCACTGGCAATTTACTTTATAAAGTTCCTAATATTGGAAGAATGTATCATACCATGTCTTTTACGTAGACTGTATGTCAAAGATTCAGTATAAATCTTAAAACATAAATTAAAATGACGCAGTATTAAAAATTTTAAACATTAATTAATTAAAAATTAAATATTTCAAAACAACTGATCTAAGAAAAAGTTTTCATGATAGTAAAGAATTGCTAAGAATAAAACTTAAGATATATACTGGAATGGCATATATTTGATCAGCACGTCTAACAGTTTGGGATAGGATATCACACAAAGTTTTAGTATGTCATGGACATGGACCGAGTCCATGATGCTTACTGGTGAGCAGTTCTCACTTTTTGGACCGAGCTACTGCCATTTCCTTGATATTTTCCCTTTATACCCAGAAAGAATAATGACAAATATAGTACAAGAGAAGTCGTTTTGTAGAGTATGCTGACGGAAATATTTTGCTACTCTATACAGAAGAGTAACTGAAAGACTGTTTTTGTATACCACTTATTCTCCTGTGTTTAATTGTTTGCCCCATTCAATGGTTTCTTTACATTCTCATTCATAGAGTTGTGGTCAGTTTGATCCCTCTCTGAAATATCTTTTAGTAGCCTATGTTGTGTTGGCTTTGTTATCATGAAATTCTTTAGTTGTTCTTTGTCATGGAAGTATTTCTCTTCTCCATCAAACTTGAGAGTTTTGTAGGGTACAGCAATCTGGGTTAGAATTTGTTTTCTTCTAAGACTTCTAACACTTTGGTCCATGTTCTTTTGACTTGATGGTTTCTAAAGAGAAGTCTGCCCTTATTCTGATAGGTTTTCCTTTAAATGTGATCATTTTTTTTTTCTCTAGTGCCCCTTTAGTATCTGTTTCTGAGCTGAATTTCTGTTATCTTGAATGTTATATGTCTGGGTGTGTTTTTAATTGGATTGATGTTATTTGGAGTTTTATATGCTTCAATTAATTGAATGTCAGATTGTTTCCCCATATTTGGGAAATTGCCTGCTATTATTTCTCTTCATATTGTTTTTATATCCTTTGTATTGACTCCTTCCTTCTCATTGATGCCTATTAGTCTTACGTTGTTTATCTTTGCTTCATGTTTCAGATGTTCATTTATTTTTTTCCTGCATCCTAGTCATTTTCAAGAGATTTTTTCCTTAACTTTTCACTAGCTGCAATGGTGTCTTTAAGGTCTGAAGTTCTATTTTCACTTTCATTCAATTGGTTTTGCAAGCTTGTGATTGAGGTTTTAATTTTCGGAGTAGCATTTTGAATCTGCTTCATGCATTCTGTTTTTTCCTACTTTTTGTATTCAAGAATTCCATCATTTTTCAATTCTCCTGTATTTTTATCAGTGATTTCTTTAGAAGCACTTAGTACTTCTTTCATTATAGTTGTCATTTCTTTTTTTTACTTCAGAATTTTTTCTAATCCAATTTCCTTTACACCTTTCTTCAGTTGTTGCTCTTTTCCCAACATTATTATTTCAGAGATTTCAGGTGTGTAATTTCCAGTTTCTTCTATGGTGTTATCTTCTGCTTTTGTTGTTTTGGGGTTTGGGGCCTGAAGATGCATTTTTTTCCCTTCTCTTTGTCACTTTATCCAGCACTGTCTTCTAACCTTTGCTGTAGAGGTTAGACAGATATATTATGTTAGCACCATGTCCAGACCCATGAACTTCAAATTCATCCAGGTGGGTGTGGTGTGGGTCTGGTTGCTGTGCTCCAATTCTTCCTACTGCAGCCCTTGGATGTTAACCCTCTGGGACACTCTGACAAGATTTTCTGTTCCTGCATCAATTGGGAGTGTCATGTCTCTAGCCTCTCTGCAGGGAGTTCTGCTGCAGTGTTCCACACCCAACCTGTCTGATGGAGGAAGATTTACTCACAGGTGGGCTCAGCACAGGCTTGAATAAGGATCCATTGAGCCCCAGGCAGTCCCATTCACATGAAGGGCGTGTGTCGAATCAGGATCTGGCTGCCTCCAGGTAGTCCCACTCACATCCTTGGCCTTGTCTCTGGGTCAAGTAAGGATCAGTGCAGCCCTGGCTGGTCTCACTCAGGCACTGTGCATGGGTCAAATGAAAATATTTTATTTATAACAGATACACAAATTAATATAATTAAAAACAACTGCAATCTTTAGCTCCATGGAAAAGAAAAAAGCAAAATAATATACTGTATGTTGAATTAAAAATTGATTGAAAATTACACAAATGGGGGAAATTCACATTAAAAACAAATAGGAAAAGAAAATTAAAGACAGAACATCCTAAATCCAAATAAATAAGAAAAATAAATTTAAGGAAATGAAATTATGGGAAAAAGTGGTAAAGTATAAAACTAAACATAATAAGAACAAAAAAAAGTATTGGGGGCCCTGTAAAGGCTCAGTGGAATAAGCACTTCCCTGGCAAGCACAGGGGCTTCTGTTCAAGTCTCAGTTCTGAAAAAAGAATGAAAGAAAGAAACAAAGAAGGGCCAGATGATGGCTCAATAAAATATGTGTTTGCCTGGCAAATGCAAGGGCCTGAGTTCAATACCCAGTTCTGCCGCAAAAAAAAAAAAAAAAAAAAAAAAAAAAAAAAAAAAAAAAAGAAAGAAAGAAAACTGTCCTGCTTCAAGGTTGTATATGGTGAGATTTTTGGACTTATGTGCAAACATGAGAGGTATATAATTCTTTATGCCAATATTTAAAATATATTCTATTTTTTAAATGTTTTTCTATCATATTCTGTAGGGACTTAACGTTCAACATATCAATACTTGATGAAAAATACCTGTTCATATTATGCCTAAGATGTTTGATATTCAGACAGATAGTGAGGGTAAGCTTAACAGCTTAAGTTGTTAGATAATAACAAGCTTGTGTTCTAGACGGTTAGCAACCTATGTTTGCAGACCAAAATTAAAGAAAAAGGAGGGCTGCAAGGAAAACCAACATTTTGGCCCTAGTATTCTAGAGTTCAATTAAGAATCAGGACACATGAGAAGTTGTACTGTAACGTCATGTAACTCGGTAGTGTCCCAAATTTTCTGATCAAGGAAATTATGGGGCCAAAGAGGAAAGTGATCAATGATGTAGAGTGTGCATGGGAGAGTCACATGGAGAGAAAACATTCCCTCATGCTTTCACAGAGAGCACATTGGCCAAGCAATGGCAGTGACTCATCCACATGGCTGACACTGACAAAGGATCTACAATCTGAGGTACAGGATCTCAGGATAAATCCTGAGGGGATTTCACTGAACTTCTCAGACCCAAAGCTACAACTCTTGTTGCATAGGTCTTGCTTTACCTTGGTCTTAAACATCCAGAAGGAAAGTATAAAAAAGAAATATAAGAAATAAAGCCATGATGTTATGTTGAGCTGTGCGGGACTCAGGTCCACAATTTCTGACATTGCCAGTTAAATGGAAGACTCAATACTATTATGGGCTACTGGACTCTTTTAGAATATTAGCTGAATTTACACACCTATAAAATTCAAATAACGTAATTTAACCAAAAAGGGTATACAGATGAACATATACTCATAAGTGAAATAAAGCAGACACACATGTGTAAATATCGTATAGTCTCCCTAGTATAAGAACTCCAAAGTAGAAATACAAATAGAAAGATATAATAGAAGTAAAAGGAAAGCAGGATCTCAAGGACTAACTAATCAAGAGTGGGAAAGAAAAAGAGCTAGGAAAAAGTTTTATGTAGAAAATGAGCAAGGCAATGATCCTGAGAATATTCAGAATCTAGCAGTTAATTGGAAAGATTCTCACCCTCACTAACTATATATACTGATACCTGTGAACTTAGTCACTGCACTGCAGATGGTAATTTGCAATAGTAGTTTCAAGCTTAGAGTGCCCATTATTCTGGTCTTCTGACAATGGACTGATTGTCATGACATGTTAGTTGCTTCTATGATGTCTCTCGTGTAGGTGGATGTTCAAGAAGGGTGGTGAATGAAAGCAAGAAACAGGAAAAAGAATATTGTGGAACTTTCCTGCTTCAAGGTTGTATAGGGTGAGATTTTTGGACTCATGTGCAAACATGAGAAGTATATAATTCTTTATACCTATTTTTTAAATATATTCTAATTTTTAAATGTTTTATCATATTCTGTAGGGACATAAAGTTCAACTTATCAATACTTGAAAAATACCTGTTCCATAGGGATTTCACAATGGTTGTATTGCATAATGTTATCTTCAAATTAGTTGTTTATATTACCAGGTATAATCTTGTAAAATTGGTTTTAAATATATTACAAGAAATTTAAAAATATAAAGAAAATAAATAAATATTTTAATTGATTATATTATTATTAATGATTTGGAAGAACTTCCCAGTCCATGCAGAGTATGGTCTCAGAAAACATTCAAATTTCTGAATCTATTTTATGCCACATAAATGAAAAATCTGAGTGGCATAATATTTATGATGAAAATTAAAAGCTGTGTGCTGTCTAACCCTTCACTATTTTTATTCTCCTTAGTTTACAACCATTAACAAATTTTGGGTTATTATCCAAGACAGATAGACAACATACAGATAGTGTATTAATCAGGGTTTTACTAGAGGAACAGACATAACACAAGGTGTACAAACAAGAAATTACAAGACTGGCTTACCACAGTCAGCCAAAGAGTCCAGTGAAGAAGTGTACTGAGGGCATCTGCACACCCCAGACTGAATGATTCAGTTCCAAGGTCTAAAGCTCACTGCAATGATTCTGTTCAAGTCTCTATCAGTCAGCCATTGGGTCTGCAACTAAAAGTTGAAGAGTCTCTGAGGGAAAGCTGAATGATCTAAGCTGAAGGCCAAAGAGTCTTCAAAGCCAGAAGATGAAGTTCAAAATGACTACAAAGACTGAAGTTCCTCTGAGAAAGTGGAACACCGAATCCTTCCTCAACCCCTTTATATACCCTTTTCATGCTGAATCACTCTTGGCAGGGTACCCAAGGCCAGAGTGTGGAACCGCAGAGGCGATCCAGCCAAGTTGACTCAGTGTATTGACCATAGATAGATAGATAGATAGATAGACAGACAGACACATAGCTGGTAGATAGATGATGGTAGATAGATAGATATAACAACTTTATGTAACGTAGATGTTGCTTTTATGAAGAATTTGTGTTCACTGTAGGATACTTACAAACATAAAAAAAATGCCAAATCTTACCATTTTTATCAACATAGTTTCTTTTTTCTCTTCTAATATTATTGTACAGAATTATTCATGCTAACATCAGGAAGTAGCTTGATCTTCACAATTATGATCCTCATTTCTAGCTATCATCACTTGTCTAGAAGAACAAACTGAGATGATTGTAGGGCATTTACGGTTCATTACAATTACTGGGAGAACAAGGGCACCCCTGATGATTAGAATGCCCCATGAAGTCCATCCCACAGAGCATTCCATGTTTGAAGAGAAACACTAATTAATTAAGATATAAGTCAACTTCAAAGATATTATTTGGCCATACTACAATATCAGCAGGAACACCCTTGATCCTAGGTGCCATACACCAGGCATACATTAGAGCAAGAGGAAAGAAAGCAGATTCCCCTTTTTGTGGGAGAAAGAACATTCTCCTTCTTTACAGTTCTGATAGTAGATGGTTTCATTTAGTCAACCCAGTCAACGGTATTGTTTGCTTTGAGAGTTTCAAACTCACTCTTTTTGGAAAGTCTTATAATTGAGTAAAATAGGTTAGTTCTGTGGTCAGCATCATGAAAAGCTGCACCAGAAATTTGGCTCCTAAATTTTCATCACGTGGCCTTCCACATCTCAGGAAATGAGTTGCTAAAGCTATGAATTTAGGAGACATCTTTGGTTCTTTGTTCTCTCTCTCTCTCCACATCACACTATCAGAAAATTCTATCATCTCCCCTTTGCAAATCTATCAAAAATTGCCCATTTTTCTCCACTTACACACTGTTCTTCTGGTGTGAATTAGCATTATCTCAAAAGTTTAGAATCTTTCTGCTGGCTATCATGTTTCTACCAAAACTCATCTGTTGTGTATTCTCCACACACATGTGTCTTTGATGAATGTGTCTCACCCCTCAAAAGACATGTTCTTTCACACAGAGCACATTGGCCAAGCAATGGCCATAACTCATCCACATGACTGACACTGACAAAGTATCTACAATCTGAGATACAGGATTTCAGCATAAATCCTGAAGGAATTTCACTGACCTTACCAGATCCAAAAGTTATAACTTTTGTTGCATAAGTCTTGCTTTATCTTGGTCTTAGTCATCCAGCAGAAAAGTATAAAAATGAAATATAAGAAGTAAAGCCATGCTGTTATGTTGAGCTGTAGGGGACTCAGGTCAACAATTTCTGACATTGCCAGTCAAGCGGAAGACCCAATACTATTATGGACTACTGGACTCTTTTAGAATATTATGCTGAATTATGCACTATAATATTCAAATAACAGAACTAAACAAAAAAGTGGGATACAGATTAATGTCCATTTTGTATCTGTGTATTCAAAGTGGTTAGGATAGATATATAGTTACATTCTCTTAATGAATAGAGGGATTTGTTCTAATAGTGTTTGGAAATAGGATATCATGTCCACATCTTGTACAGCAAATAACCACTAGGAAGAATGTATGCAATGTGTTAATTATTGAAACTGTCCTACCAATTTGGTTGGAAACTGTCCCATTGCTATTTTTTCTCAATAAAATTATGGGAAAAAAATAAAATGCACGGGACTGGGCATTATAAGTCAGTGGTAGAGTGCTTATCTACCATGCACAGAGCCCTGTATTCCACCTCCAGAAATGCAAAAATAAATAAATAATTAATAAAATTTTAAAAAGACATGTTAACTTGTATCTTAAACATGGAGTGAGAGATCACAAAGGGCTTAGGAAAAAAAAACCTTGGGTAGATTACACAGTTCACAGATTACTATGAGACATGCTGACCTGAAGAAACTTCTGGGGAAGATAAATGCTTGCTATTTATCATCACTCTGTAGGCAATTATTCCTACAACTTGATCAACCACTTAGAAAAGTATGAAACTGTTCTTGACCTTGCCTAAAGCAATCAGTGTCACTACTTGGGCCCTTAAAAATATGCAGACCAGCTTTAATTCAGTGGCCTATGCTGTCAAGGGTAATAAAATTGCCTTTTCCTGGCAGACAAGATGTAGTCTGTATAATACTTGTATCAATGTCTAGAGCCAATGAAAAATTTAAAGAAAATTTAAAGATTTGTAAGATTAGAGCTTCGAGGTGATTTGTTGTGATTTGCTCAGCTGGTTTTCTCTGGCACACTGAGGAGCTGGCACAGCTCAAACCTTTCTTGTCTTTATAGATAGGGTCTTCCTATGCAGTTCAGGCTGGCCTTGAGCTCACTTTGTAGCTGGCTACAAACTTGCTATGATCCTCCTACTTGAGTCTCCCAAGCTCTTGGAATACAGGTGTGTACCACCACACTCGGGTACTTCAATATATCTTAATAGTGAAATTTCAGAACATAAATACAGGCCTCAAACTTAAGATCAAATTCTTTGCACTAGAAATAACATACAGAGTGTAGGAGACACCAAGCAATAGGATTGTACCTTGAATACACAAAAAGGAGGACACAAAAAGGCAGACTCACTGCTGTGTTCTTCTTGATCTCCTGTGGTCTGTTTCTCCTCAGCCATGCCCATCCTACTCTGTGGCCAGACAACTGCAGACTGAAACTTCCACCGACAGTGAGATTAAATAAACTTTTCATCTTAAAAAAAATGAGCAGAAGTGATAGCAGAAAACTTCCCAAAATATGAGGAAACAATCTGACATTCAGGTAACCAAACTATACAGAATGCCAAGTAAAATCAACAATATTAAAAACACACTGAGACATATAATAGTCAAGATTCCAGAAATTCAGTACATGAATAATATACAGAAAGCTGCTAGAGCAAAGAATCAGATCACATACAAAGCAAAACCCATCAGAGACAGGGAGATGCCTCAATAGAATAAGAACTTCCCTGATAAGCACAAGGCCCTGAGTTCAATCCCTGGTTCAAAAAAAAATCAGAATTAGGCCGGCTTCTCTTCACAAACCATGCAGGCAAGAAGAGCATGGAGGAAAGCAGTTCAAGTCCGCTATGAAAACAAATTCCAGCCCAGACTAATATACTGTGCAAAACTCTCAATTTTGAAGGAGAAGTGAAATAGTTTCTTGACAAAGAACAGCTAAAGAATTTCACATTGACAAAGAGAAAGCTACACAGCCTACTGAATGACACTCTACAGAGGGACCAAAATTATCAGAGCTCCACGAATGAGATCAGAAGCAACCAACTAAATAGGGCAAGCAATTAAACACAGGAGAAAAAGGAGTAAACGACAACAGATAAATAATATGTCAATCATAAGTCAGTATATCTCAATTATAACCATCAATATAAATGGACACAATTCAACAAATAAGAGAAATAGACTGGCACAGTGGTTAAGGAAACAAAATCCAAATATATGCTGTGTATGAGAAAAACATCTAAATCACAAAGGCATACATAAGCTGAAAGTCAAAGGATGGAACACAATACTACATGCCCCAGTACTGCAGAATAAAGAAGGGGTAGCAATTCTATTCTCAAACTGTCTCAACTTCAAACCAAGAATGATCAAGCAAAATAAAGAAGGCCACGATATACTTGTTAGAGGAAAATTTCAACAGGAAGAGATAACACTCATGAATATGCATGCACCAAACACGGGAGCACCAAACTATATAAAGCAAATCTTAACGGACATGAAAAATTTTATATCCAATACAACAATGTAAAAGAGACTTTTACACCACCTTATCCCCAAAAGATATGGCAACCAGACAAAATCTTAGCAAAGAAATTACTGAACCAGAGCTTTAAACAAATGGACTTAGTGGACATATACAGAGTATTCCACCAAACACAGCTGAATACACATTTTTCTCAGCAGCGCATGGTCATTTTCTAAAATAGACAACATAATGGGCCATAGGTCATGTTTAAGTATATGTAAGAAAACAGAAATTATACCATGCACATTTTCTGAGCACAGTGCAATGAAACTGGTAATGAATGACAAAAGAAAGCAGAAAAAAAACCTAAATACATGGAAATTAAATGGCACCCTATTTAGCAACCAATAGGTCACACATAAAATTAAACAAGAAATTCAACAGTGTCTACAATTTGCTGAAAATTCAGGCACAATTTATGGGAATTTATGGGGTAAGATGAAAGCAGTTCTCGGGGAAAGCCCCCATGGTTCAGTAGAATAAGAGCTTGCCTGACAAGCACAAAGGCCTGAGTTCAATCCCCGAAAGAGAGAGAGAGAGAGAGAGAAAAAAAAAGGCAGTTCTCCGAGGGAAATTCATAGCTGTGAACTAACACATTAGGAAAACAGAAAAGGAAGAAATAAATACCCAAATGCTGCCCCTTCACCAACTAGAAAAGGAAGATGAAAGCTAACTCAGAACCAAAAGATGGGAAGAAATCATACAAATTAGAGCAGAAATTAAATCAATTGACAGGAAAAAAACAATACAAAGAAATAAAAAAGTAAAAAGCTGGTTCTTTGAAAGATTAAATAAATTTAATTAGCCCCTAGCTAACCACATCAAAAGAGGGGAAAAAAAACTTCAAATAGAAGAAAAAAAAAAAAAAAACTTCAAATACAAGCAATAACGATGAGCTGGGGAGATGGCTGAGTGGAATAAGTGCTTCCCTGGCAAGCACAAGGGCCTGAGTTCAATCCCCGGTTCCACAAAAAAAAAAAAAAAAAAGAATTACATAGAACAAACAATAAGGAATAAAAGGATGTAATTACCACAGACACAGTGGAAATTCAGGAGATTATAAACAGTTACATTCAGAATCTTTACTCTCACAGAATTGAAGACATGAAAGAAATGTACAGATTCCTAGAAAGGTACAACTGAATCGACAAGATATAACGACTCTCAATATTCCAATAACAGCCAATGAAATATGAGATATAATTAAAAACGTGCAGACAAACAAAAGTCCAGGTCCGGATGGATTCACAACTGAATTCTACAAGAAATTTACAGAATATGTAGTCCCTAAACCCTCAAACACTTCAATGAAGTTGAAAAGGAAGCAATCCTCTCAAAATCATTCCTGCAGGCAAGTATTATACTGATACCAAAACCAGGAAAAGATTCAACAAAGAAAGGGAGCAATGGGCCAATTGCCATCCAGAACAGAGATGCAAAAATCCTCAATAAAATCCTAGGAAATAGAATACAGCAAATCACCAAGATGATCATATAACGACCAGTTAGGATTCATCCCAGGGATGCAAGGATGGTTCAACATTCAAAAATCTAAAAACTTAATACACTATATCAATAAAGCAAAAACTAAAAACCACATGATCATCTCCATGGATGCAGAAAAGGCTTTTGAAAAAATCCAACACTCATTTATGTTCAAGGTCCTACAGAAAATTGGAATAGATGGCCTCTACTTCAATCTGGTAAAAGTCAGTTATGAAAACCCTAAACCTAACATAATCCTAAATGGGGAAAAAATGAAATATATTACTCATATATATGGTACAAAACACGGATGACCTCTATCACCAATCCTATTCAATATGGTTCTGGATTCATTAGCTACAGCCATTAGACAAGAGAAAGAAAAAAAAAAGGAGTAAGAATAGATAGAGCAGTTCAATTATCTTTATTTGCAGATATCATGATACTTTACTTGGAAGACCCAAAATCTCCACCAAGAACCTACTAGAATTAATACAGAAATTTATTAGCATAGCAGGTTATAAAGTCAATACCCAAAAATCACTAGCATTCTTCTGTAAAAACAAGAAACATACTGAGAGAGAAATTATAGAAACAATACCTTTTACAATAGCACGGATAAAGATGAAATACCTTGGAATTAATCTAACTAAAGAAATCAAAGATCTTTTCAAATAAACTTACAGTTCACTTAAAAACAAGAACTTAGACATTTTCAGAAAATGGAAATATATTCCATGCTTCTGGATGAGAACCAACATTGTGAAGGTGGCCATACTTCCAAAATTGCTGTACAGATTTAATGCAGACATGATCAGTCTACAACTCACATACCTCAGAGACCTAGGAAAATCAATATTTAAAAAAAAAATTAGAACCAGAAAAGGTATAGTACAGCAAAGACAATCCTGAGCAAGAAAGACAAGGCAGGAGGCAGTACAATTCCTGACTTGAAATTATACTACAAGGCTACTGTGATAAAATCATCATGGTACTGTCAATGAAATAGACCTGAGGATCAATGGAATAGATCAGAAGACGCTGAAGATTCTACAAACACACACAACCACCTTATCTTTGACAAAGGGGTCAAACATACTCACTGGAAGAAAGATAGCCTCTTTAACAAATGCTGCTAGAAAAACTGGCTCTCTACATGCTGAAAACTAAAACTTGACCCAGGTCTATCACCATGCACTAAGCTAAAGTCAAAATGGATTAAGGATCTAAACATTAAGGCAGAGAAACTAAATCTCCTGGAATAGAATTTAGGAGGAACACTTGAAGATATAGGAGTAGGCAAAGGTTTCATGAAAAAAAATCAAATCGGATGGGAAACACTTGGAAGAATTAACAACGGGGACCTGCTCTTACTGAGAAGATTTTTAACGTCAAAAAAAAATTACCAACAATGTGAAAAGACAACCATCATATTTGGAAAAAAATCATGACAAATTAGTACTCAGACAAAAGTCTGGTCTCAAGAATTTATAAAGAAATAAAAAACACCAGGACCCAAAATTTAAAAATCCCATTCAGAAATAGGCATCTGAGATGAACACACAGTTCTCAGAGTATGAAATTAAAGAAGTGAATAAATGTATGAAAAAATGCTCCACATCAATAGCCATCAATGAAATGCAAGTTAAAACAACATTGAGATACCATCTCACAGCAGAAAGAATGGCTATCATAAAAAAAATCAGCCAACAACAAATGTTGGAGAGGCTGAGGGGAAAATTGAACACTTGTCCACTGCTGGAGGGAATGTAAACTGGTGCAACCATTACAGAAATCAGTATGGAGACTCTTTAGAAAAGGTTGACTGGGCTGCATTCCGGGAACACCCAGACCCAGTACTAGCTCAGGTTTGGTGAGTTTGTGGGAGAGCTTCCCGCTACCCTGCACTGGCGGGACAGACTACTCATCTCAATCCAGGGGCAGCGTGGGTGAGAACCTCTTCCACTCCCTTGGGACTCCCCACACCACTTCGCAACACATCCCACACCGCACCCGCGGAGTAGGAATTTCTGCCACATTCTGGGAACCCCCAGACCCAGTCCTAGCCCAGGCCCAGTGAGAGGGTGGGAAAGCTGCCTCTGCCCCCTACTCCACCTTGTCCACTCCAGGCTAAGCTCAGGCCTGGCATACATGCATATGGTGTAACCCTGCAGCTGCAATCCCTGCAGAGAGTGTAGAGGATCGATCCACCCAGGTAGTACAGGAGCAGAACATCTTGCCACAGGGGCACAATAGGTTCACACCAAGGGAGGCAACCGGAAAGAGCTGAGCACAGCAGCCAGACCCAAACCAGGCACAGCTGGATCAATCCAAACTTTTTAGATCTGCAACTGAACTTCAGTATGTTGTAAGGTTATAACTACAACAAAGGTCAGAAGACAGTGCTACACAAAATGAAGAGAAGGAAAAAAATGCAACCTCAGAACCCAAGCCCACCCATAACAAATGCAGAGGACACTAACACAGAACAAATTGGGAATCACACAGCTGAAAGCAATGAATCAACGGCTTCTGAAGTAAAGAAACAGCTGCAGAAAGTTATAGAGGAACTCAGATTAGAAATAAAAAAGAAATTCCTGAATTAATAGCACCTGTAATACAGAATCAAATGCAGAAACATATGCAGGAAACCCAGTGCCCACACAGAACAAGTGCGGCGGACACTAGTTAGGGTCAAATGCATGAATTAATAGTATCAATAATGAATAAGGAACAGCAGAAAGATATAGAGGTCATCGGAGCTCAATTATTCTCTGAAATAAAAAGAGAACTCTCAGAACTCATAGCATCCGAAGTAAAGAAACAACTACAGAAACATAGGGAGGAAACCCAATCTGAAAAATAAAAACTGCAGTAAAAGAACTTATAACTGCTTCTAAACAAAACATTGATTAAAAAAATTAGAGGAGATTAGAAAAATGAAGGAGTCCTTGAATGAGAAATACAGGAAAGAAATAGATCGCACGAAGCAGAATCAAAGAGATATAGAGGAAATTAAAATCTCAATCACAAGATGGCAAAACCGTTTAAGTGAATGAGAAGACAGAGCTTCAGATCTTGAAGATGCTGGTGCACCTATTGAAAAGGTAAGAAAGGATCTCTTAAAAACAACGAAGATGCACTAAAGAATAATGCATGACCTGCAAGATGATGCAAAGATGAACAATGTGAGACTAATAGACATTAGTGAGAAAGATGGAGTCAATACAAATGACATTTAAAAATATGGGCAGAAGTAATAGCAGAAAATTTCCCAAAAATGAAGAAACAACCTGACATTCAGGTAACTGAAGA
>NW_004525096.1:69139-71819 GCF_000260255.1 Octodon degus
ACAATACTACATGCCCCAGATCCTCAGAGAAAAGCAGGGGTAGCAATTCTATTCTCAGACAGTCTCAACATCAAACAAACAATGATCAAGCAGAATAAAGAAGGCCACTCTATACTGGTTAGGGCAAGAGTTCAAGAGGATGTGATAACATTCATAAATGTGTATGCACCAAACACAGGAAAACACAACTATATAAAGCAAATTTTAATGGACTTGAAAAATCTAATTTCCAATACCACAATTTTAACAAGAGACCTTAAAACCCCCTTATATCCAAAAAATAGGTCAACCAGACAAAAATTTAGCTAAGAAATAACAGAACTGAATGAGAGCTTGAAACAAATTTACGTGTTGGACACATGCAGAGTGTTCGACCCAAACACAGCTGAATACACATTTTTCTCAGCTGCACATGGGTCATTATCTAAAAGAGACCACATATTGGTCCACAGGTCATGCTTAAGTATATGCAAGAAAACAAAAATAATCCCATGCACATTATCTGACCACAGTGCAATGAAACTTGAAATAAATGACCAAAGAAACCAGAAAATAAAACCCTTAAATACATGGAAATTAAATTTCAGCCTAACTAGCAATCAATGGGTCACAGATGAAATTAAACAAGAAATTCAACAATATCTACAATTCAATGAAAATTCAAGTACAACTTATCGGAATTTAAGGGATACGATGGAAGCAGTTCTCAGAGGGAAATTCATAGCTGTGAACTTACAAGTTACAAAAACAGAATGGGAACAAATAAATACCCTAATGCTGAACTTTCAACAACTGGAAAAGGAAGAGCAAACCAAACCCAGGGCCCAAAGACGAAAAGAAATCATAAAGTTTAGAGCAGAAACTTATTCCATTGAGAAGAAGAAAACAATTCAAAGAGTTAAAAAAGCAGAAAGCTGGCTCTTTGAAAGATTAAATAATATTGATAAGCCCCTAGCTAACCTCATAAAAAAGAGGAAAGAAAAAACTCAAATACAAGCAATAAGGATTTAAAAGGGTGTCATTAGCACAGATTCAGTGGAAATTCAGAAGATTATCAATAGCTACTTTGAGAATCTTTACTCTCATAGAAAAGAATACACAGAGAAATGGACAGATTCCTACAAAGGTACAAATTACTACAACTGAATCGACAAGATATACCCCTCTCAATAGCCCAATAACAGCCAATGAAATACAAGATGTAATGAAAAACCTAGCGGCAAAGAAAAGTTCAGGTCCGGATAGATTCACAGCTGAAATCTATGAGACATTTACAGAAGGTGTAGTCCCTATACTTCTCAAATCTTCCATGAAATTGAAAAGGAAGCAATGCTCCCAAAATCATTCCTGGAGGCAAGTATTATACTGACACCCAAACCAGGGAAAGACGCAATTAAAACAGAGAACTATAAGCCGAGCTGCCTCATGAACATAGATGCCAAAATCCTCAATAAAATACCAGAAAATAGAATGCAGCAAATCATCAAGAAGATCATACTCCATGACCAGGTAGGATTCATCCCAGGCATGCGAGGATGGTTCAATATTCAAAAATCTATAAATGGAATACACTATATCAATGGAGCGAAAACTAAAAACCACATGATCATCTTAATTGATACAGAAAAGGCGTTTGACAAAATCCAACACTCATTCATGTTCAAAGTCCTACCGAAAATTGGAATAGATGGACTCTATTTCAATCTGGTAAAAGCCATTTATGAAAACCCAAAGGCTAACACAATCCCACATGGGGAAAAACTGAAATCTTTTACTCTTAGATGTGGTACAAGACAAGGATGTCCTCTATCCCCACTCCTATTCAATGTACTTCTGGAATCATTAGCTACAGCCATTAGATAAGAGAAAAGAATGAAAGGAATAAAAATAGGCAAAGAAGAAATGAAACTGTCTTTTTTCGCAGAAGACATGATACTTTACGTGGAAGACCCAAAACACTCCTCCATGAAGCTAGGAGAATTAATATAGAAATTCAGTAGCATAGCAGGTTATAAAGTCAATACCCAAAGATCAATAGCATTCCTCTACACAGCCAACAAACACACTGAAAGGGAAATTATAGAAACAATACCTTTTACAATAGCACCGAGGAAAATGAAATACCTTGGAATTAATCTAACTAAAGAATCCAAAGATTTTATCAAGGAAAATCACCGTATTCTGAAAAAGGAGATCATACAGGATTTCAGAAAATGGAAAGATATTCCATGCTCCTTCATAGTAAGAGCAAACATTGTGAAGATGGCCATACTCCCAAAATTGCTGTACAGATTTAATGCAATCCCTATCAGACTACCACTGTAGTACTTATCAGCCATATAGAAATCATTCCTAAAATTTATCTGTAGCCGGAAAAGACCTAGAATAGCAAAGACAATCCTGGGCAATAAAGACAAGGCAGGAGGCTTTACAATTCCTGACTTGAAATTATACTACAAGGCAACTGTGATAAAATCAGCATGGTACAGGCATGAAAATAGACCTGAGGATCAGTGGAGTAGAATAGAAGACGCTGAAGCCCCTACGAACACACTCAGCTATCTTAACTTTGACAAAGGGGCCACAATTACTCACTGGAAGACAGATAGCCTCTTTAACAAATGTTGCTGGAAAAACTGGCTCTCTACATGCCAAAAACTTAAACTTGACCCAGGTCTAT
>NW_004525096.1:73594-78371 GCF_000260255.1 Octodon degus
AAGTATAAAAATGAAATATAAGAAATAAAGCCATGCTGTTATGTTGAGCTGTGGGAAGTTCAGGTCAACAATTTCTGACATTGCCAGTTAAGTGGAAGACCCAAAACTATTATGGGCTACTGGACTCTTTTAGAATATTTTGCTAAGTTTACACACCTATAATATTCAAATAGCGGAATTTCACAAATAAAAGGGTATACAGATGAATGTGCATTTTGTATGTGTGTAATCAAAGTGGTTAGGATAGATATATAGTTATGTTCTGTTAATTAATAGAATGATTTTTTCTAATGGTGTTTGTAAATAGGATGTCGAGTCTGCATCTTTTACAGCAATTAACCACTAAGAAGAATGTATGCAGTCTGTTAATTATTGAAACTGTCCTACCAATTTGATTTGAAACTATCTCATTTCTGTTTTTTATCAATAGAATTATGGCAAAAAAGAAAGAAAATGAGAGACAAAAACAGAAACTTAAGAACTCTTGGAAACATGTGGCAATATTCAATCACATGTCCCATGTTGTGTAACTAGATCTGTTAATCCGAGCAACAGATTTGACGATGAAAATAGATAATTTATCAATCACTGTTGGTCAGATATTCTTGATTTGAAAATCTGTAACTTGTGTATTGTTGTATTTTATCCTGTTTCTGTCTTTGCTTTTGTTTTCCTTGCTCTTATTTTTTACCTGTCAAAATAAAAAGAAATTATAGAAAAAAAAATAAAAGGAGGAGAAATTTTTTAAAAGAAGAAAAGTTGGACTGTAAATCCCATTTAAACCAGCTATTCCTCTACTGGGAATATTCCTGGAGGATCTGCAAATATTATATCATAGTGCTATATGTGTGCCTATATTTATAGCAGCACAACTTGTCATAGCCAAATCTTGGAAACAACCAATATGCCCATCACCTGAGGAATGGTTGAAATAGTTGTGGTATTTTTACATAATGGAATATAATTCAGCTATAAAGAATAATAAAATTGAAGCCTTTATATTGAGTTGCATGCCACTTGAAGATATATTCATCAGTGAAATAAACCAGACACACATGAGTAAATATCGTATAGTTTCCCTAGTATTAGAACTCAAAAGGAGAAATACAAATAGAAAACTAAAATACACGTAAAAGGAAAGCAAGAAATTGAGGACTAACTAAGAGAGGGAAAGGAGAATAGCTAGGAAACATTACAGTGACAAGCCATACAGATACCTGTGAACTAAGCAACTGCACTGACAATGATAGTCTGTAATCATAGTTTCATGCTTGGAGTGCCTGTCATTCTGGTCTTCTGAATATGGGCTGTTTGTCATGACATGCCTTTTTTTGAAGTGTTTTATGTCAGGTAGATGATTATTTCAAAAGAAGAAGGTGGTGAATGAAGGAAAGAGACATCAAAAGGAATATTGTGGGACAGTCCCTCTTCAAGGTTGTATCGGTTAGATTTTTGGACTTATTTGTAAACATAAGCATTATATAATTCTTTATGCCTATTTTTCAATATGTTTTCTACTTTCCAAATGTTTATCATCATATTCTGTAGGGGTTTAAAGTTCAACATATCAATACTTGATGAAAAATCCCTGTTCTATGTTACGCCTAAGATGTTTGATATTCAGACAGGTAGTGAGGTTATGCTTAACAGTCTAGGTTGTATGGTAAAAATAATAAGTTTGTCTTCCAGATCGTTAACAACCTAAATTTAGAGAAAAAGGAGGGACACAAAGAAAGCCAACATTGTGAACCTATCCTTACATTGTCAATTAAATCTCAGGACATATGAGAACTTGTACTGTAATGCCTTGTAACTTGGTACTCTCTCACATTTTCTGATCATTGAGATTATGGGGCCAATGTAGAAAGTGATCGATGATATAGAGTGCGCCTAAAGGGAGTCATATGGAGACAAAACTTTCTCTCAGGCTTTCACAGTGAGCACACTGCCCAAGAAATGACTGTAACTCAACCACATGGCTGATATTGTCAAAAGTTCTACAATCTTAGGTACAGCATCTCAGGATGAAACCTGAGGGAATTTCACTGACCTTATCAAAACCAACAGCTATACCTCTTGTTGTAAATGTCCTGCTTTACCTTGGTCTTAATCATTAAGTTGAAAATTATAAAAACAATGTATAAGAAGTAAAGCCATGGTGTTATGTTGAGCTGTAGGGGACACAGGTCAACAATTTCTGACATTGCGAGTGAAGTGGAAGACCCAATATTATTATGGAATACCGGAATCTTTTAGAGAATTTTGCTGAGGTAGCACACCTATAATATTCAAATAATTTAACCTAACAAGAAAAGGGAATATAGATGAATGTCCATTTTTGCATCTGTGTATACAAAGTTGCTAGGATAGATAAACAGTTACATTCTCTTAAAGAATAGAGAAATTTGTTGCAATGGTATTTGTAAATAGGATATAATGTCCGCATCTTTTACAGCAATTAACCACTAGGAAGAATGTATGCAATGCGTTAATTATTGAAACTGTCCTACCAATTTGATTTGAAACTGTCTCATTGCTGTTTGTTTCTCAATAAATTTATGAAAAAAAAAATAAAAAAGACAAACTCCTTGGCAACCCACTTAGTTCCCCTTCTGTCCCTCTCAGACAGAAGCTATCTTTTTCTCAATAAATATATTCTGCTCTTAAGCTCCATTTTCCCTAAAATTTGTTCTTTTGATTTTAGAGACTGCAAACTTGTCTCAGGTACCTTTCATATTAGAGTTTCATTTCTCTATATCACTCCCTTTACCCTTATGGATCAGAATTTCTAAAAGCAGTATTTCACCAGGGAGATAGAGGACCATCGATTGTATCATCAATTGTAAATTCCTGGTGAAATTAGTGGGGATAACTTACTGTTCAATATGTATGAGGTTTATTTGAAATCTCAAGGGGAAAGTGCACTCATTCTGAAGCTATAATCACTTTAGAATGGATGTTTATTGATGATTTACAGTGTAAATTACAAGAAAGAAGCCCATGAAATATGGAAAGTACAGTAAATAAGAATAAATTGAAAGGGGTTGAGGTAATAGCTCAGTGGTCTTTGTGCCTGCCTGGAAAACACAGGGACCCATGTTGGATCCCTGCATGCCATGGCAACTGTGGAACCCTGGGCACACTGTGCCAGCCAGAAGACCTGGGCTTGTTGGTGTTGTATTATAAACAGGCTAAACGGCCTAGGGTGGGAGTGTAGAAATCACACAATGTCCATGCCCAACTCTTGCACAGGATGAAGATGTTTACAAACTAAGAACCCTGGCTCCTGCAGAATCACTTAATTAAACTTCTAAATAGGTCACGTTGACACAATACATCAACCACTAGACATTCCAAGGTCTGGAGCTCACTGTAATGTTCTGTGCAACTCTGTATCAGAAGGTTAATAGGCTTGTGATGGAAGCTTGATGAGTCTCCACCAGAAGGCTGAACCATCCAAGGTAGAAGCAAAAGAGTCTGCATTAGAAGCCAGGAGAAAATTTCCAAGCTGTGGGTGAAGACTAGGGTCTTCCAAAGAAAGTTGGGCCCTCATTTCTCTTTTATATCCTTTAAGCTATTGTGGCTCCTCTGTACCCTAGTACGCAGAACTGCTGAGCCAAATTACTTCAGCTCTTAAAGTTCTCAAGTTGATGATCTATGAACAACTAAAACTTTGAAAATTATTTTTCTTATTAGGTGTTTGTTTTACTACTTTTGAGTGTTGACTACTACCAAAATTTTCATATAAATACTTAAACTAGATGGATTTTATTTTTAATCTTACTCAAGCTGCCTTGAGAACATGTCCGATACTGCATGTGGAGCTGCGGATCTAACCGAGGTCCCCTGCACCTGACAGGGTTTGCCCAAACAGGTACTTAGACACCTGAGCTAACCCACAAGCCCCCACAAATATTGAAATAGAATTGAGAAGTTCCTTCAAGTTTCCATAAGAAAACATTGGGATGTTTAATCTGAAAATTTGCTGGCATTAATATATATGCTAAATTTTCAAGGGATTCACAAGAAGACATACGTAAAATATATCATAATGAAAATAAGTATTTCATAACACAATGTAGTTCTCTTTTATTGTACTTGTTTTTTTTTTTTTTTGAAGGACACTTTCAATAACTAATGCATTGCATATATTATTTCTAGTAGTCAATTGCTGTACAAGATAGGGACATGATATTATATTTTAAAACACTATTAAGCTGCCGACTTCCGGGAACCCCCAGACCCAGTCCTAGCCCATGTCCGGTGAGTGTGCGGAGAGCTTCCTGCTACCCTGCGCCAGCGGGACCAGTCCCAGCCCAGGCGCAGCGTGGGGCGGACCCTCTCCCGACCCCTCGGGCCGCACCCCACCCCTCCCGCCAAGTAGGAATTTCTGCCGACGGGAACCCCCAGACCCAGTCCTAGCCCAGGTCCAGTGAGTCTGTGGAGAGCTTCCTACTACCCTGCACCGGCAGGACCAGTCCCAGCCCAGGCGCAGCATGGGCAGGACCCTCTCCCGCCCCCTCGGGCTGCCCCCCAGCCCTGGCGCTGAGTAGGAATTTCAGCCGACTTCCGGGAACCCCCAGACCCAGTCCTAGCCCAGGTCTGGTGAGTGTGCGGAGAGCTTCCTGTTACCCTGCGCCTGCGGGACCAGTCCCAGGCCAGGCGAAGCATGGGCCAGACCCTCTCCCGCCATCTCGGGTCGCCCCCCACCCCTCCCGCTGAGTAGGAATTTCGGCTGACTTCTGGGAACCCACAGACACAGTCCTAGCCCAGGTCC
>NW_004525096.1:86079-87785 GCF_000260255.1 Octodon degus
CTTATGATTACACTTATGTCCAAAAAACTAACCATATACAACATTGAAGCAGGACAGTCCCACAATATTCCTTTTCCTGTCACTTGCTTTCACTCACCATACCCTAATTTCTGAACAACCATCTCTTCGAGAGAGAGCATAGCAGCGAATGGCATGTCATGACAAGCAGTCCGTATTCAGAAGACTAGAATGACAGGTACTCCAAACATGAAACTGCTATTACAGATTACCATCTTCAGTTCAGTTGCTTAGTTCTTTCCCTCTCTTGATTAGTTAGTGCTCAAGATCCTGCTTTACTTTTACTTGTATTATACATTTATATTTGTATTTCTTCTTTTGAGTTCTTATGCTAGGGAAACTATATGATATTTGCTCATGTGTCTCTGGTTTATTTCACTTATGACTATATCTTCAAGTGGCATCCACTTCAATATAAAGTCTTTGAGTTTATCATTCTTAATAGCTGAATAATACTCTATTGCGTAAAAATGCCACATGTTTTTGAACAATTCCTCAGGTGATGGGCATCTTCGTTGTTTCCAAGATTTGGCAATCACAGATTGTGGTGCTATAAACATAAGCACACATATATCCCTATGATATGATGTTTTCTTATCCTCCGGGTATATTCCAGTAGAGGAATAGCTTGTTTAAATGGGATTTCCAGTACAACTTTTCTAAGAAGTCTACACACTGATTTCCATAATGTTTGCACCTGTCTATGTTCCCACCAGTAGTGGAGAATGGTTCCTTTTCTCCATAGCCTCTCCAACATTTGTTGTTGGGTGATTTCTTTATGATAGCCATTCTTCTCGTGGGTGAGATAATAACTCAAAGTTGTTTTAATTTGTATTTCTCGGATGGCTAACGATGTGGAGCATTTTTTCATATATTTATTCACTTCTTTAATTTCTTCCTCTGAGAAGCATGAGTTCATCTCGGATGACCATTTCTAGATAGGGTCTTTAAATTTTAGGGCCATTGTGTCTTTTTTTAGTTTCTATAAATTCTACAGAGCAGACCTTTGTCTCAGTATTTATTTGTCATGATGTTTTCCAAATTTGTGGGATGCCTTTTCACTTTGTTGGCAATTTCTTTTGACATTAAAAAACTTCTCAGAAGAGCAGGTCCCAGAGTGAGATGACCCAGGCCGCGGGATCCTGAATAGACCCAGAGCACAGGCCCCGGCGAGTGAGTGAGCCGACCCAGGCCATGGGATCCTGAACAGACTGGGTACGCAGGCCCGGGGAGTGAGTGAGATGACCTGGCGACCGACGGGATCCTGATTAGACCCAGAGCGCAGGCCCTGCGAATGAGTGACAGGACCCGGGAACCGACGGGATCCTGAACATACCCAGAGGACAGAACCGTAGAGTGAGTGAGCCAACAGGGGCCTGCAGGATCCTGAATAGACCAGGAGTGCAGGCCCAGTGAGTGAGTGACAAGACCCGGGACAGCGGATCCTCATTCAACCCAGGCTGCAGGCCCAGCAGGGTACCCTTCAGCAGAACTCCCTGCAAAGAGGCTAGAAGCAAGAACCACCCAGCTGATTCAGGAGCAGAACATCTTGGCAGAGTGACAAAAAGGGTTTAGCTCTAATGCCTGCAACAGTAAGAAGTGGAGCACAACATCCAGATCCAAACAACACCCACCTGGAGTAATCTGAACTTCATAGATCCGGACCTGGTGCTAAGGTAATAACTCTA